>NC_142928.1:158871762-158911762 GCF_046866305.1 Octopus bimaculoides
ATATATATATATATATATATATATATATATATATATATATATATATATATATATATATATATATATATATATGTATATATATATATATATATGTATATATATATATATATATATATATATATATATATATATATATATATATATATATATATATATATATATATATATATATATATATATATATATATGTATATATATATATATATATATATATATATATATATATATATATATATATATATATATATATTATATATATATATATATATATATGTATATATATATATATATATGTATATATATATATATATGTATATATATATATATATATATGTATATATATATATATATATATATATATATATATATATATATATATATATATATACAAGTGTACCCAATGCAAGTAATAAGTACATAAAAAAAAGATACAGTGAGATCTCCAGCAACTTAATAGGAAATCAAAGCTTGACTGTTATATTAACCGTTGTAAGTGTGTATGTGTGAGAAAGAGAGAATGAAAGAGAGAAAATCTGCTTAGAATCAAACCACTAAAAATTACTTTGGTCTCAGAAAAACATCAAGAAAGCTACAAAAACTGAAGTAAATCAAACATATGCATGCACAGTTTTGTTTCACAGATAAAATACAAGAACATGCAAAGAACTTATGAAACATTTTGACTGTCTTAGAAAATTAGTAACACATATAACTTTACACTTGACTAATGAGTATGCTTTTATAGTGAAGCAGATTTTAATGGGGTGATGATGTATGTAATATTAGTTAAAGTCCAAGAGGTTTCTGTAGAGGAGCTAGGTAAAGGATTAAATTTTAGCTAAAATAAATTAGATAACCTTAAAATAATCATTAAAAAGATCAATTTAAAAATCATATCAAACACATATTAACATTCTCTTAAGCTTCCTTCAACCTAACATTATAACAGGTGCTATTATTTAATATATCAACTGAGGGCAATAGGATGGTGAAATGCCAGATCTAATGATTTGCGTTATTGAATTATGTTATGGGTTATGCTAAAAGTAATACTGGAGTTGACTTTGCCTTTCAATTTTCTAGAAGTCAATTAAATAAGCAACATACAAGCATTAGGGTTGATTTAATTGACTACAGGTCTATTCTACAAATTTGTGACTTTCTAACACTGTTGTAAGGATGTTCATGATAGCTGAGAGGGTAGAATGTTGAAAGCTCAATATTTTACATCCAAAACCTACTGGGACTGAGCTTTATTTGCAAATAGGGTTATATATAATGTACCAGTAAGATATTGGGTTCAATTATTTAACATCTTGAATAGTGTTTTGTCCTTGTTAAACTTAGACTTTGTTTTGGTGTACAATTAGAGAGCTGTAGTTCCTATAGAGAGCCTCTATGTGATCACTTGATCTGCTATATAATGCAACCAAATTCCTCCAAATCACACCTTACCATCTTAGGAAAAAGAAAGAGTATACACAATGACTAGAAAAAAGCTGGAATGCCTGTGATCATAGGTTTGCTGCATCAGGATTGACAAGAATCTAAAAACACTACAGCCTGTGCAAGCTGGGAAGAAAAAAAAGATCAAAACAATGATGATATTATATGCTTTGATACTAGTAGAATTTCAAACTTCTGAATTCCTTGAAAATTTAAAAACACCTCTTAAAGCACATTCTCATTTAAAAGTTATGTATTCTACAAGCTGTAACAATAGTTAAATGCAGCCCAGCTAAAAATATTCATTAAAGTAATATAATACAGAAATAAAGTGCTTCATAGAAACTTGTGTATTTGAAATGTTATAAATGCAGTGTTTCAAATGCATCATCTAATCTTATCTAAGAACATGTCATTTTTAATCTAGATTAAAACAAGTGACATGAAAATAGCCAATAGCTGGAGAAGACAAGAAATCAACAGGTCAAACTACTTTAGACATTAAAATGGAAAAGAAATGTAAGAGATTCATGTGTTGAGTAAAACAAAAGCTATTCTATAAAGCAAACTTAGATGGTGGTCAATACTTTGTGAATTCTAAATTGGATTCAAAAGTCTGGCTACTATCAAACTGAGTACAACCAACCGAATGCTGCAATAGACTTCTTAAACTTTTCAATACAAAGCCATCTGAGTCTGCTTCTAGTTCTCTGAGACAAACTTCCTGTTTTAACCCTTTAGCATTCAAATTACTCTGTCAACTATAATGCTTATTTATTCACATTGTTTTGAATTGATCAGGTATTATCCCACAACTCTGAGACTTCGCTGTGATTGTTTATCTTTAGAATGACACTGTAGGGTAGATGTGAGAGGCCAGATCAGGCTGATTTGAAGACAAAATAGGTAGAATATTTTGGCTGGATATGGCTGGTTTAAATGCTAAAGTGTTAAAGTAATCTAAGTTAAAACCTTCCAGCAAAATTTCATGTTAATTTAAGTTTGAAACACTAGATTAATAAATTCTTTTTACTAAATTCTTTGTTATTTTCAAAATTGATTGAAATAAAGACAGTGTATTTCAAAAGAAATACAGTAACAAAAGGATTATATAGCTATTTAGTCCAATTTGCCACATTTACATAAGCATGGAAACTCAATTTAAAGAAAAATTTTAAATTGAAAATTAGTCATACAATAACAGAATTAGCACAGGAAAAGTCAAAAACACTCACTCTAACACTTACTAAAAAATCTTACAAAAATGGAGTAAGTTTTACACAACATTTCATTGTGTAGTGTTGAAGAATAATAATAAAAACTAAAAAAATATAGTTTTAATATATTCATCTTGAGTTACCTCTAACACTAGAATTATAAGAAGTAAATGGAATGAAGCGAAGAAATTAAAAGAAAGAGATAGGAAAGTAATGTTTTCTTAATATCAAATAGTTTGACAGGTTTCATTACTAAAAAGAAGGTGAAAATGAGAAAAACAGACAAATGTTAAATGTTAATTATGTGTTCTTATACACATACAAGAAAAGCAAGTAGAATTTTATTGAAGATAATCATGAACATGCGACCTCAAAGAAGATATATTTGGCACTAACATTGAGTCTTGTGCATTGCAATTAGTTAATGTATGTTCTTTTTATGTATACATATATGTATGAATGTACACACACATATATACATACAGAGAGAAAGAGAGAACACAGATACTAAGAAATTCTGGGATGATGCCAGAGCAAGATTGCTTAAAAGGAATTTAGTTAATTTTACACTGAATAAGCAATGTAATTGAAGCAAAAGAAAAATAAGCAGAATTCAAATAAATTTTTTCCTTTAAAAAAATTCCCACTTCCCCATCACCTTATATAATATATACATATAAGATATTCAAATTATGTAAGTGTTGGATCTATTTCTACTTCTGCACATGCAGAGTTCAAATGGGAAAAAGTAGAAACAGGAAAAATGATTTTAAATAGTATTAACACATGACAAATAATAGATGATTCTGTTACTGTAGTGAGAGAGTTCAAGAGGGAATTGAATATAGATAAAATGATACATATGGGACTTGGTATGTGAATGGAAATTCATTAATTTTTTATTCTGGCACACAGGTAGATTGTATGTGTGTGTGTATGTGTGAGATCATTTAGCATCCGTTTTTCATGTTGCCATGGGTTAGACAGTTTGACTGGAACTAGTAAGCCGGAGAGCTGTACAAGGCTCCAGTCTGATTTGGCTTGGTTTTTATGGTTGGATGCCCTTCCTAACACCAACCACTCCAAGACAGTAGTGGGTGCCTTTTGCATGTCACTGGCACGGGTGCCTTCTACGTGTCACCAGCATGGGTACCTTTTATGTGTCATCAGCACACATGCCTTTTACATGTCACCGGCACTGTCCATAACTACAATTTCACTTGGATTGACAAGTCTTTTCAAGCACAGCAAATCGCCAAAGGTCTTATTTACTTGTCATCACCTCCGTAAGACCCAACATCCAAAGATCATGTTTCACTGCCTTGTTCCATATCTTCTTGGGTCTACATCTTCCACAGGCTCCCTCCACAGTTAGATATATATATATGTATGTACGTATATGTGCCTGTATATGTGTATGTGTATATATGTAAAGACAGGCACAAAAACCAAGTTGAAGATGGCAAGTTTGGCTTTTTACCTACTATTTAAGAAGAAAGCTGGATATAAGAGGCATCACATGTTGTGTGCAAGAGAAAAAACTGTACTGGTTTGATCATGTGATGCCTATGGATGAGGACAGCTGTATAAAGAAGTGCCAAGCTCTAATAGTGGGGGTACTGTGGAAGGAATAAAGTGGTGAGAAAGGATTTTCGGATGCTGGACCTGACTGAGGAAATGACAAGGGGCCAGGAGAGGCAATTTGCTGTACTTGATAAGATGTGTTAAGCTAAGTAAAATCACTGTCATCCATACATACAGGCTTGTCCTTTCAAGGGTCAGTGCCACTTAAAAAGCAACTGTGCTGGTGTTGCATTAATGCACCCGTGCTGGTGACATGTAGAAAGACCCAACGCACTCTGTTAAGTGGCTGGCATTAGGAAGGGCATCCAGCCATAGAAACCATGCAACAGACAGCTGGAGTCTGGATAGCTCCCTCCTAGCCAGCTCCTTGTAAAACTATCCAACCCATGTCAGCATGGAAAGCAGATGCTAAATGATGCTGACGATAACTACTCTTTTGATGATGGAATGCTTGGAACTGATTGGTCCTCTCAAGAAAGTCTACCTTGGGCATTTTGCAGGTTAGTGGAGCAAATTTCACATCTATGTTAAAATAGATTGGATGGCTTAAAAAATATCAACACTTGAAAAGTTTAACCCTTTAGCATTTAAGCTAGCTGTATCAGGCCAAAATATTCTACCTGTTTTATGTTCAAACCAGCCAGATCAGGCCACTCACAACTACCCTACAACGTCATTCTAAAAATAAACAATCACATCATTGAAATCTCAAAGCTACAAGATAATGCATGATTAATTCAAAACAATGGGATATGGCCAGTTTACATGCTAAAGCGTTAAACAAACTGCTTAAACAATAGTTGTAGCAGAACTAGAGCAGGTGATCTATGGAAAAGTATTAGAAACACCTTGTTACATCATCTCAATAAAGAGTGACACTCGAATATATTAACTTCTTTAACACACACTTATAAAGAAGTATTTTTGTATTTTAAAATTATGTCCAGTTGCATAAACATAATCAGTGCTTAAAATAGTAGGTAATGCAAGCGGGAACCTAAAACATAGTGTTGATATATGGCATCTAGTCACTACAAAAATTAAATAGATTAAATGTGTCAGCAAAAGTTAGAGTCAACAGCAGGGAATTTATTGTGAGGAAAATCCTATAAAGTTATGCAATCGAAATTTTGAATCAGTTAAATAACTCCAAGCAGTTACTAAATGAGTAGAATGTGAACTGAGAACACCATTAAAATAAAATGACCTACAGAAATAACTATGGCTAACATATAATACTTAGTGGAACCATATATTGCCTAAATTAGCTTTATGTTAAAAGTCTCTCTCTCTCTCTCTCTACACACACACACACATTTGTATGTTAAGGCATATAAACTAAGAAAGTAGATAATATATGTTGTAAATAAAACATTAATTTACTGAGAGCTGAAGCTTCACACAGTTGCTATTCCAAGTTTTCAACTTGATTATCTATCAAAGAAATAATGCAGAATTCAGTCTGGCACTATGAGACCTACTTTGACAGTTCTTAAAAAGTATGGGCATAAGCATGGCCATCAAGTGAAGAAGTCTTTCACACTCAAGTGATTCTGATTTCAATCTCAACATGCAGTATCTTGTGCAAGTTACTTCTATCATAGCCTTGGGTCAACCCAAACCTTGCAAATGAAATTAATAGACTCAAATTGTGCAGAAGCCTACTGAACGGGTTACATCTGGTTTTGTGTGGTAGACTTAATCCATTGCCTGGGTTTAACACTACACTCTCAGAGTGGTTGGCGTTAGGAAGAGCATCCAGCTGTAGAAACTCTGCCAAATCAGAATGGAGCTTGGTGTAGCCATCTGGTTCACCAGTCCTCAGTCAAATCGTCCAACCCATGCTAGCATGGAAAGCGGACGTTAAACGATGATGATGACATCAGCAGACTTCACACTATTTCAAGCATTCAACCAGGTCTCTAGACTGTGACATGATTCCTTCCTCCCTTTTCCTTAACCAATCTTTGAGGTTCTGCAAAATGGTGATGAGCACTGCCATTCCTCCACTGACTAAACCCCAATTTTTTTTTAGTAACATTAATGAATTAAATGAAAGTTATAACTAAATGTAACATTAACCACAGCTTGACTTAAAATATATCTTAGATAACATCATAGCACTCACCAACATGATAAACAAGAAACAGATTCTCGTAGAAGCTTAAATCCTCAGAGTTTACCATTTATTTTTTTGGTGGGGAGAAGATTAATGAGAAGTCATGCATATAAAATGAAGTAGTTCCAGTTACTTCACTTAAGGTTATTCAAGTTTTCTATTAGCAAGTGAATAAGTGCACAAATGTGTGTGTGTGTGTGTGTGTGTGTGTGTGTGTGTGTGTATGTGTGTGCATACATGCGTGTGTGTGTGTGTGTATGCTCATTTTTATAAGACATGCGTATATAAGTAAAAATTTAACTAAATTCCTTTATGATAAAATACTAATGTGCTGATCTATATTCAAAGTTCAGCAAAAAAAAAAACCATTAGAGTAAGTACCAGGCTTAGAGCAAGACTAATACCTCAGATTTCAGACAGCAAAATCTAAGAAAAATAGCAAAGGATATGCCTCTGGGCATTATTAGATTGTGCAAAACTGCAACTATTTCACTAAAATGTGGTTATTATCCTTGTGTAGTTGGGCATTGTCATAAAATCAACCATTTCCAGCATTTTTCTGACCATGAATAGCAATCTTCAGGTCACAATATCTCCGAGAATAATCGATGCAATAGGCTGAAATTTTGCAAATGTATCACTTTGATACTTGCCTAGATGCTGTTCTAGTGTGACTAGATACACTTCATTTGTTCATCTTCCAGAGACACTTGAATGCTACTAGCCAGGGGTAAAAAAAGCTTGAACTGCTGCATATGGCTATGAGCAACCCCACAATGAAATCTAGGCCGACTTCATCAATGTCTTTGCATTTAGTCTGTACCCCAATCTGTTGGCATTCCAACTTAGAGCATATTATCTTTGATAGTTTGGTAGAAAAAGTGACCTAAAATAAGGGTCTGTTTGCATCATCTGTCATTTTGAATTTATAATTAGGTCATGAATAGATAATGTGGAAATTTGAATATTATGTTTTTTGATAGAACTAACATTGTTCTTGATGTATGCCATATTTAGTTTGCCTGGGTTTTATTCCCACTGAGAGAGAGAGCATCTTCAATTTAGGAGTGTTTTCCTACATCTGAGGTGTTAGTGTTGCCTTACGAAAAAAAAAAAAATGCTGGTGTCAATTTGTTAAATTAAAATTCTTTAAGGTGGTGCCCCAGCATGGCCACAGACTATGACTGAAACAAGTAAAAGAATTAACGAACATCTTTATGTATATAAATCTGGTAATAATTAAAAAGTTAATCATTTATAATAACAATAATATAAATTATATTAAATTTACATCAGGCAAATTAACTTAGCTGTAAGATATCTATTTCAACAATCCTAATCAATCAACCTAACATGGGTGACTTAGGCCTGGTGGTTCAAACATATGACTAATGGCAATGTTTAGATTGGCATCCAGCTCAATTTTATTAAAAATAAATTTTATCAGTATTTTTTTTTCTAAAATATTATGCAAAATAATTATTGCTAGCATATGTTCAGAGCTAGAGCAAGACTAAAAGTTATGATTAACACCATTCCAATTATCCAAATCAGTGACATTAACCCTTTAGCATTCAGATTACTCTGTCAAATGCAATGCTTATTTATTCACATTGTTTTAAAATAATCACACATTATTTTGTAGCTTTGAGATTCCAATGATGTGATTGCTTATTGTAGGGTAGGTGTAAGAGGTCTGACCTGGCTGGTTTGAACATGGAACAGGGTGAAACTTTGGGCCTGATATGGCTGAATTAAATACTAAAGGATTAAGGAACCTCTTGTTATCTCATTAAATGAAAAAGAATCTTATGAATCCACATAGTAAAAGATGTGACTTATTTCCCCTTCACTTAGTCTATACATGCTGAACCAAACATAGCTTTTTCCCCACCACATTTATATACATGTTTTCCAAAATGGATTCCAGAGATTTTTTTCATTTTTTACTTGTTACAGTCACTAGAATGCAGCCATGCTGGGAAACCAACATAAAGAATTTTAGTTGAACAAATTGACCCCAGTATTTAATTTAAACCCAGTACTTATTCTATCATCTCTTTTGCAAAACCATCAAGTTACAGGGATGTAAACACACCAGCAACAAATGTCAAGTGGTGGACGGGGGGGGGGGGGGCAACCTCACACACACACATATATGATGGGCTTCTTTAAGGAAGCTATGGAAGTTAATTGTCCAAGGTGTCATGCAGTGGAACTGAACCTGGAACCATGTGGTTTGGAAGCAAATTTCTCACCACACAGCCACACTTGTGCCTATATGAGATATGAACAATATTAAAAGATTTTGTCACTAAAACAGTGCAAGCTTTCTATCAAGAACTTTATTCATTCATTTGAACAATATCTATTTCTGTTCTCACTCTTAGGTGTCTTATATAACAAAAATGTATATATACCATCTAGATGAGGTTTTTCCACATATTTCTGCACACAAACTTTGCTAACACCTCATATTTTTTCCTTTACTGTTGATAAAGTTGTTATAATTTATATTGATCCTTTACTCATTTACTTTGGCCTACATTATGAACTACATTATGAATAGGGCATTTAGGCATGATTGTTCTATACTGGCTCACGTGATCAAATTTATACTTCAATCCAGATCACAAAGCCAAACAAGTTTGATACCCCTGCTATATACACTATCAGCCTGATAAAAATAGCAGTCAACTCTCCCTTAAACCACACTCTACATACTTTCTCTTATAAGAGGAAGGACACATGGAAAAATGTAATCTTGCGTTAGTCTTGAAAAAGATGAGTTGGTCTTGATCATAGACTTGCTTGATCAGGGCTGAGCTGGAGTTAACAACAACAACATTCTGGTTGTCTAAACCATGCCTATATAGAAAATCAGATATAAAATAATTTAACATAAGGGCACTGATATCATTACAAGAAATGGCCCTGATAAGTTTGCTCTTCTAATTAGTTATACGATTTAAGGTAGTGATGTACTAAATAATATATACAAATAAATTCTCAGTTACTTGAAAATTCCCTCTTAGTTGGAAAAAGAAAATAAAAAGCTAATGGTAAATTTGTGTGACTTTCTTTTTAAAGAATAGGGGAGATAATTTCAAGTAATTAAGAATTTTAAAGTAGGCTTCAGTAGACTATATCGTGTCGATGAAGACTAATAAGACCAAAACATAACTGTAGTTGTCCTTTCATCTGCTGCTAAAGATCAAATTTTCTAAATATGTAAGTAAATTCTATGAAATTAACTTTCAATATTTGGAAATTATATCCCATTTTCTTAACAATTAGTGCTACATTTTAATTTTCTTTCTCCAAGAGGAAAATTTCAGCTAATGGAGAATAATTTGCATAAAACATTTAGCACATCATCATCATCATCCAGTGTTTTAAATCCAGGTTTTGTCCCCGTTAACTGGGGTGGCCAGGTCTACCTCAATGCCATTGCAACTGAGGCAAGCAGGTGCAGCCCACCCCAACCTTTGGGCTGACTGGTGCCCATTCTCCCTTGCTATCATGAGGCTTTTTTGGAGCTGGATGTTCTACAGAGAGTATGCCCTTACTTATTCCCACATCACCTTCTAAATTATTTATCAAAATTCATGATATTGGCCCACTTAGTTTTTTCCATTAGCTCATTCATTTTTTTAAATTTTGCAAATGACTCTGTCTACCTCATTTCACTCTTAAGGTATTCTGTGATATAGTCTGAGGTTATATAGTAGAAGGCACTTACTCAAGGTGCCATGCTGTAGACTGCAACCTGAAACTGCATGGTTGCAAAGTCAACTTCATAGCCAGAAAGTCATATAGGAAAAGAGTTGGACATTTTTGGCTAGGATCATCATCATCATGATACTAACCAAAAGACTCTTTTCTTATATGGCTGTTTGGCTACGAAATTGACTTTGTAACCATGCAGTTTCAGGTTCCAGTCTACAGCATGGCACCGTGAGTAAGTGCCTTCTACTATATAACCTCGGGCTATATCACAGAATACCTTAAGAGTGAAATGGGGTAGACAGAAATTGTAAGAACACTCGGTGTGTGTGTGTGTGTGTGTGTTTACATGCTTGTGTACATGAGAGTGTCTGTATAAGAGTATAAGGGTTTTCACTAGTCTTCGCATTGGCATCATCTGAGCAATGGCCTGTTTGTTTACAATGCATCCCACAGTTCATTGGTTACATGTTAAAACCAGTGTAATAAAAATACATTACTTGAAAAACAACAAATAGTTGACTATAGGAACAGCATTTAGCCACAGAATACTGTCTCACTAACTCTCGTCCAACACTTGGAAAAGGCAGACATAAACACATTGATGATGACAATGAAAATGACATCAATGATGATGGAAAACTTATATCAACTGATCAAAGCAGACTTTAGAGTAGCAGATAATACTTTAGCAAGATTGAAATGTGTAGATGTCCCCTTGACAATAAAAATAAGATTTTTTCCTTAAGTACTTAAATAGATTTTTTGAAATTAATTTTTTAATTTCTTAAAATTAGCTCTCCTATTCTTTGAACGTTGCAATCAATTAACCTTAAGGTTTTCGTTTTCTCCGGCTTCGTGGTTACTCTATAAAAGAACTGTACCCAGATGCCCAGACTTTATAACAATGGTATTTTATACAAAAACTAAGATTACTGACCAGATAATGTCACTGCAACCTTTAGCAGTGTCTGAATGTGCAAGTGTGCTTATGAAACACATAGAATCATAGAACATATCTCAATAGAATAATTATTACAATCTAATTTTAACAGGTGAATATCTTTTAACTACAATATGTTACTGATATTTTGCCATGGTTTAGCAAGAAAGTGAAGATTTTTACAGAGAAGATTTTTACAGAGATATGTTAAAATTCCATAAGAAGAAGAAAAATTCATGCAAACAATATGATAAACATAACTATGGTTTTTGGCAGCATAAGTAAACTAGTTGATAACAAATAAAAAGAAATGCATTATATCGTATTAGAATCATGTTTAATTTACTTTAACATGCAAACCATCTTTTCTTTTCTTTTTTTTTTTTTGTTAATATCACAAAAAGATGTATATGCACATGTACATTACATACAAAACAAAGAATTACTGCTGAATACAAAAAAAAATAATAAAATACTAAAGGAGTTCCTTCTTGTCAAAAGCAAAAAGAATAAAAATAAAGAACTGACAAAAGATAAACTAGGAAAAAACAAAAAAAAAACAGAATTCCAGCACACAGCACTCAACAAAAATGTAATATTGTAAACTTCCCATTTCTATAATGCTGACAAAGTTAAATTGCTATAACGTATTTTTTATGTGATTTTTCTTGAAGTTATTGTTGATACTCAAAGTTCTTTTATTCCTATTGTTTTTGTGTTATGTAGTTAGTTAATCGCAGATGGCTTCCCGCAATAGAATTTTATTTTGTTCTTCCATCTTCTTCACTCATCAACACACACACACACACACACACACATGCAGAGAGAAAGACAGACAGACAGGAAGTAGGAGAAAGAGCAAGAGAATATATCATGCTTTCTTCTCCCTTAAAACTAAAAGCTGAATAAACCAATGAACAGGGTCAAATGAAACTGCAATTCTGCAGATATATCCAATGTGTTACAGTGTAATGATGTAAAATTTTGCTGTATTGTAGTTAGTTGGTGCTTAACATATTTTTAAAAATCAGATATTCAATTTTGTTTCATAGTCAAATATCTAATCTTTTAGCTTAAATCTTACAGCATAGTTTTAAGCTATTCTTAGAAATTAGAATAAATTTCCTCTTTTATTTACCAAGAATGTGTGTGTGTGTGTGTGTGTGTGTGTGTGTGTGTGTGCGCGTTTGTGTGTGCACATGTATGTGCGTTTATTTATGGTTATTATTTTACAAATAACTGGATATTTGCTGAAGGACCCAATACTAAAAGTTTTAAAACTAGTCAAATTATAAAATTCATTTTGACAGCTTACCCAAACATTACTGTACATATATAAATACACACACACATATAAATACATACATAAACATACACACATGTATGTATGCATAACCCTTGGGGTTGTACATAGTTTCTGAGCAAATTAACACTGGCAGAGGATGTTCTGAAAGTATTCTTGCTAGAATAAGAATAGGATAGAGGAAGTTTAGAGAAGTATTACTTCTGTTGACACAAAAAGTCTCTCTCTCAGAGTGAAAAGCAGATTGTATGATGCTTCTGTACAAATGCCTATGCTTCATGGTAGTAAGACATGGATCCTGAATACAGAAACATGTGTAGACTGGAGAGGAATGAATTTAGTATGCTCCAATGGATGTGCAAAATCAGTGTGCAAGTGCAATAGAAGGTAAATATGCTTAGAGAAAAGATGGGCATAAGAAAAATCAGTTAGCATGCAATGAAGATGAATACATTGGTTTGAACATGTAATGCACATGAATGAAGACAGCTGCATAAAGAAGTGTTGATCATTTAAATTGGATAGCACCTGTGGAAGAGGGAGACCTCTTGTAAAACAGCAGTATGTGTATTGAGTGGAATTTGCTGCTGTTTCCAGAAGGTCAAGCAATTACTGGTCTGTGCTGTTGCTCATGTAGTTCGGCAATGGTGAAAGATATTCCAATCATGACCACCCCATGCTTTTCATATGAGCAAAGAACATAATTAAAACATGACTGTTCAAAGATGTTAGGCTGTAGTTTGAGAGAGAAAGATGGCTATTGTTTCTAGCAGGTGTACCTACCATGTAAACATACTTGCGACAGAAGGCTATGATTTGACTGAAATCTGGCCACCCCACAAGTCAACAGTAAGGGAGTAGACTTTTGATGAAGGTAGTCAGTCTATCCATGGCCATCCTACATGTGCAGTAACCCTATATATATATATATATATATATATATATATATCAGATGTGTATATGCAATTTTGTCAGTTGGTGTCACTTTACTGGGAACACAGGCAACGAAAACTAGGCCTCGTCCAGAAAGCTGAAAACAAAGATATTACACATTTTTCACTTCTGCTTAAGCACAGTTTTCTTAGTTTCTAGAAACATCTGCTAACCCATATATGCATGTGCAGGATACATGCATGCAAATGTATGATACATACACAGACAGAGAAATACACAACATGTGTTTATGAGAAAATGTCAATAAAGAAAACAGTAGAAAATACACATTGATTTACTTCTGCACATGCATTGTCTATGTGGTTTCAACCAGCCTCTGCATATATATATACACACACACACACATATATATATACGAGGGAACGTCAAAATTTATCCACACTTTCACCATAACATATTCTTATTATTGTCACACTACCTCCTGTGCATGCATGCTTATAGTTGGTACTGTTGCGATCATATGATCAAAGTTTGAGCCTGATCCCACCATTTTTCTTTCTGGCTTTACAGTGTAAGCATGGTCACTCCACTAGCAATGTGCACCAAAGAAGAACAAAGAGCAGTGACCCAATTTCTCTGGAAAAGGGTTGTACGATCAACAGTGCAAGATACAGTGCTTTGCCGGCCAACAAACTGAAGCCAGCAATTCACACCAAATGCCAAAACCTATTGTCAAGGGAAGTTTTGTTGTTGCATGATAATGCACACCCACATACGGCCGCCCAGACTGTTGAAACCATTAATCAATTAGGTTCAGAGGTGCTGGAACACTCAGCCTACAACCCAGATCTTGCCCCTTCCAACTGTCATGTCTTTGAACCACTCAAAGATGATTTACGAGGTCGTAGACAATCACAGATTGCGCAGGCAGCTTTAATGATCTACACATTCAACACCACAAACCAGCTACTAAGATGGTTTACGAGTGGAGCATAAATGGTTGCACAACCAACCGAAAACCTTCTTCTTAGAGGGAATATGCAAGCTTGTGGACTGCTGGACCAAGTGCATTGAAAAGGAAGGAGGATATATAGAAAAATGACATATTTGTACATCCCTTGCTTTTGAAAAAACAAGAGTGCATACAATTTATGACTTTCCCTTGTATATATATATACATATATATATATATATATATATATATATATATATATATATATATATATATATATATATATATATATATACAAAATGGCTGATAGTTAGCAAGGTGAGACACACATAAGAAAGAAGGAAACAAAGGACCACTGATGAGGTCACAGAAGTGTGATGAAAGAACTCTGGCCGAAATAAGATTAAGATTAATGTAATATAAAGCTGAAGCAAATTAACACCAAATATACAGTGCGTGTGTTTTTATTGGCTAAACTGGCAATATGACCATTCCCAAGTACAACAACATATATATATATATATATATACACATACACATATATATATATGTGTATATATATATATATATATATATATATATATATATATATATATATATACATATACACACACACACATATCAGGTCACTTTTAGTGCTACTGGTAACATGTAATCTAGTGCAAACCGGTCACATGGTAAGGGCGTTATTGACTAAATCAGCAACCCTACTACGCCTTCTTGGTAATGTGGGCAGTTTTTGTTGGACACCCTACAGGACAAAAAACAAAAACGGTCAAAAGAAGGATGAATACAGTGGAGTCAATGCTCAATCAACAGCTGGGAGTGAGAGAAACCGGTCTTTCTTTAGACATCTCTCTAGGAGAAATGAAACTGACATACCACCTGCAAATTTGTTTGTATCCAAGACTAGTTCTTCATTTCTGACAAATACACATGTTGTTTAGACAGTAAGACTGACCCAACACAAAGGGTTTCTTCACTTTAAAAAGATTCATGTACAAACAATGCTTGATTTTTAGCATCTCTATTATGTGTTACATACTATGGCTGGCTATAGCCAAAAAAGGCGAAACAATCATTGAAAAATTCCATGATGGAATGGAGGCTTGTTTCAATATTAAGTTACAGCCATCATGTGTGTGTGTGCGCACGTGCACGCGTGTGTGTGTAGGAGACTGAAACTCCTGGCTGCTTGCTGTGTCAGAGAAGACATGTCAAGCTAAATAAGAGCATGATTGTCCTTGAATACAAGCCTGACCCCGGCATCCCTCTCCTAATGAGCATTCCTAATGCTGCAGGCTCATGAGTACTAGGGCCACATAAAAAGCACCCTACCAGTGCTGCGTGAAAGCACCCTATACACTCTGTAAAGTGGTTAGCATTAGGAAGGATACCCAGCCATAGAAACTATGCCAAAACAGACATGAAGCCTGGACAGCTCTTCAGCTGGCCAGCTCCTGTCAAACCATCCAACCCATGCCAGCATAAGCATAAAACGTGGTTATGTGATGATGAATGGGGTTGGCCACACTTGCTCATGTAATTGATGGTTTGTTGGCTTTTATGAAACACATGTACATTATATAAAACATTAATGCCAATAACATTTTCTGTGTTCTTTTTTATATATGGTGCATAACCCTCAAACACAATCTTATCTGGAATTCTGAGGACAGTCCAACCATGATGGAAATAGCTGAGTGTGAAGTCAATCTACCATATATATATATATATATGTATGTATGCATATATGTACACACACACACACGTGTGCACGTACACACACACACACATGAATATGTGTGTGGGTGTGTGTATGTATTGTTTGTGTACACAAATGTATGTATGTATATATACATATACATTCTATATATATATGTGTGTGTGTGTGTATATATATATATACACACCATTTTATATACATAGGATTTTAAATGCAAACAACTTATCAGGGAGATCATTTTTTACTTAATTTCGTTCATTAATCTTATCAGAAGATACAAGTTTATTTCTACTATCAGATTTTACTTTAACTTGGAAAGGGTTAAAATCCAATATTAGAAACCATAAAAACTCTAAAGATAAGTTCATATTTTCTGATAAAACTAATAACTCATATGAAATAAATAGTGATCTGCAGGATAAGTTTCTTGCATCTAAATCCTGTGTATATTTATCTCTCACTGGGGGAGAGAGTACTTTTTTTGTTGATCCCACCAATAACAGAAAAGTACACTATATATATATATATAGTGTGTGTGTGTGTGTGTGTGTGTATATTATGCAGTTGAGAAGAGCTGTGTAAAGAAGTGCAAATTTCCAACTGTTGAGGGAACCTGTGGAAGAGGTAGACAAAGGAAGACATGGGATGAGGTGATGAAGCATGATCTTCGAATGTGGGGTCTCATGGAGGCGATGACAAGTGATCAAGACCTTTGGTGATGGCTGTGCTTGAGAAGACTTGTCAAGCCAAGTGAAATTGTAACTGTGGCTAGTAACGGTGACATACGACGGGCTTCTTCCAGTTTCCGTCTATGAAATCCACTCACAAGGCTTTGGTTAGCCCGAGGCTATAGTAGAAGACACTTGCCCAATAAAAGAGCAATAAAGACAAGGATGAGAGAGTGCAATGTATAGTGAAAAGAAGAGAGAACCACTACCAACCTCAGTCATATTAGTAGCACTGTAAAACTGCAACTGAGTAGAGGGGAATGAATAAGTGGCATAGATGCCAGAAGTAAGAACAAGAAAAATTATGGACATAGACAAAAGGGGACTGGGTGACAGTGGTATGGGCAATAGACACCTGAATGATAGAGATATGTGGTGCAACAGATAAGAGATTGAGGAGCAAGTGATATTGGCATCAAAGGGGTTAGGGTTATCAAAGAAGTCAATGATATAGACTAGATGGTGAGCAGATATGCATGCATACTTACATGCTCACATGTACATAGCTTAACAACACCTGCTTGTGTGTGTGTGTGTGTATGTGTGTGTGTGTGTGTGTGTGTGTGTGTGTGTGTGTGTGTGTGTGTGTGTGTGTGTGGATAGGCAGACAGATAGATAATGAATGTATAATTTAACTTCTAGTTTGCCGCACCTGGGCAAGGAATTGGGTCTTCTTCCACGTAGCATACTGCCAATCAACGCATGTGCATTAATGTACATATGTGTAAGTGTATATATGAGTATATGTATTTATGAGAGAGAGAGAGAGAGAGGAAGTGTGTGTGTGTGTGTGTGTGTGCATGTGTGTGTGTGTGTGTTAAGCATTTTGTTTATATCTTCATTAGGAACAAAGGAGGCTTTCTATGTATTTTGATCTTCTACTTTTCTGGAGCACAACATGGTGGTCTCTTCACTTCCTAAAAGTCTAGAACATCATTCACAGTATCATGAAGGATGTATTTTGATGTGTGTGTGTGTACTCACGCATTAAAGCACACACCAGTGAACATTATAGCCTTATATTGTTCTTACTATAAGAAGCATCAATGAAACAGAAACAGTTACGACTAATCTCAGAGGCTTCAGGCTATTCAATAGAATGAACATATCAAATACTGCCCCTACAGAATATGGCTAAATACTTCATTAATTACACTGAAAAAATATTTAGCTAATTAATTACATTTGTCTGAATTGAGTGAAGAAACTGTTTTCTTTCACAAATCTTATCCTGTACTGTAATAATATATTTTCATACTATATTACACTTTAGCTGTGAAATTTCATGAATGAGGAAACCATAAGCTAGAGGCATTTTTTTCAACAGAATTCAGTATATATTCCTTACAATATGCTTTCATTAGCAATACATATTATCTACAGTGTTCCGTTTTACCAATATGAAGTCATATACTATTACATATGTTGAGTATACTTTCATATACTTTCATATTCATCATCATCATCATCATCATGCATTAATAAATAGGGAAATATCAACTTATTATTTAACCCTTTAGCATTTAATCCAACCCTATTTGACCAATATTCTACATGTTTTATGTTAAAACTGACCAGATCCAACCTCTTACACCTACCCTACAATGTCATTCTAAAAATATACAAACACACCATTAAAATCTTGAAGCCACAAAATGATGTGTGATTAATTCAAAACAATGTAAATAAATAATCATTAGATTAAACAAAGAAATCTGAATGCTAAAGAGTTAAACAAAATGTGCACAATGCTGATATTTGGGCTTTAGTATTATTTCTGTTCAAAAAAACTGAAAGCAAAGTTCTACTAACAAGAATTCAGACGTCACAGTAAAAGTGCATCTCACATAATAGCAGACAGCTGACTGTTTTTTTTCTGCTGATTTCTGCTAACTACAGTATAATACATATTATTTACTTTGTGCAAGAGACAAAATTCAGGCATTTCCTTTTTCACAATGTAAAGTGATATAAAATCACAAGCAACAAATCATCTCAACTGCTCTCTAACTGTTTTTTACTTGTTTTTGTACTTTTTTTGTTTTTATGCAAATGAATAACTCAACTTTGTTGTACTTTATATTTCAGATTGCCAAGATGTATATGAGCGAGGTCATACAGACAGCAGTGTTTACTACATAAAGCCTACTTACTCTTCTTGTCCTATTCCTGTATGGTGTGACATGGACACCCCACCAGGAGGATGGTTAGTCATTCAGAGACGACTGGATGGTAAATTGTCATTTAACCAAGACTGGAAAACTTACAAAGATGGATTTGGTGATGTAATCCGAGAACTCTGGCTTGGTAATGACAATATTTTTTTGCTGACAAATCAAGCACATTACCAACTGCGTATTGATTTGTGGGACTTTCAAGGAAACCGTGTTTATGCAATATATGAAACCTTCAAGATAGATGGTGAACGAGACAGTTATAAATTAAACATAGGCAAATACAAAGGCAGTGCAAAAGATAGCTTCGGTAAACACAATGGACTTTTGTTTAGTACATCAGATAAAGACAATGATAAATGGAGCCAATATCACTGTGCTAAAGAATGGGAGGCTGGCTGGTGGTTTACTAACTGTTGGTTTGCTATTCTCAATGGACCCTATTATGAGAAGGCTAATGTAAGCTATCGGGGTATATCGTGGAATGAATGGAAGCATGAGCAACTGAAGAAAACGGAAATGAAAATACAACCGTTTAAATCATAACTTAAATTAGACTGTTTAATACAAAAATATAAAATAAAATTATATAATACTTTGTTGACCAGTTTGAGAGTTGTATTTATTGTAAAACTTGAATAAATATGAGACTTGTAAATATTTATATTTTTATCTGTTGAAAATAAAGTACAGCAAATATATGAAATAATGTGTAAGTTTGTCAATTACTACAATTATTGCAGGTAGTGAAATAGGTAATTAAAAATATATATCTCTGATGACTATCAATTTTTTTAATTGGACTAATTTGGAGGAAGGCCCACAAATTTTGCAGGCTGCCCAAAACTGAATACCAAAAGTCTTCAGCAAAAATTATTAGTTGATCTACATGAAATTTTAATCCCTCTATAAATGCTTCCATACATAATTCAAATAAATCAGTTTACAAATGAAATTGTACAGAACACAGGCAAATAATTGGTTATCAACTTAAAATATCTAATGTCTTATATATCCATGATTAATGTTGATGTATTGTATTCTAATATTGTCAGTAGTTCTCTAGCATTAGATTATGATGTATTGTGATACAGCAACCAACATATATAGTGCTTGCAGCAGGAAGCTTTAAATAAGGAATAATAATGCCTTTTGTCTATTTTTTAAATGATTGTTGTCTGTAAGACTAGTTACAACACCTCAGAATTAGAAATAAGAATTTTGCAAATGTTTAACTGCTTGATGCATTTCTTTTTCCCAAACATCTATATTTCACTGCAGGAAAGAATTCTAGATAAGCCATAACACAATCTGACAATAACGAACAGTGCAACACTCATGCAGTGTTTGCACAGCACTTGCAGTTACAATCCAAAAATAGATGAAAACAGAATAATAAAGTTAAGCATGATGAGCATAAGAATTATTCCTTTAAGTTAATATATATTTTTATACATTTGTTGCCATCTAACACCACTCAACTTAAGCCAAGCATACCTAAGGTGTGTAAGTAATCAGATAAACGATTAGCATGATTCACAGGTCCAGCACTTTAGGCATACAAAGCTTCTGTCTGGTGGAGAGAACTACAGGAAGCACTCCAACATGGATGCAATAGATTATTGTTCACCTACACTGAAGAAGGCTGGGCACGCTGTTATTGCACCACTGTCCAGCCTGTCCTTGCATTACAGAAGATTTAGATAGTTGTTATAGTAAAGTGAAGTGGATTTGGTCAAAGTAAAACAGTTATTTTCCTATACAATATTACATGCAGGTATGAAATGTACAATCAATATTATCAATACCATAGATGCACAGTGGCTACAACCCTGTAAATAAAATTCCAGCTCATCATTGATTTATTACCCATTATAAATATTCCAATGCATCTCAAATTTATCTCAGAACTACCTAGATATAAATTAAACATGAAACAGAAATATTTTGATTATAGGTAACTGAAATTATTCTACAATAACTTTAAACTTAATTTTAAGCATATGGGTTGTAATAAGAGAAAATATTACTATGTGACTAAGAAGTTCACTCCAAGACCATGTGGTTAGGAGCATGGTCTTAATGTATGGACACTCAGTTGACATTCTCCACTATAGCCTTGTGAGTGGAACTGGTAGTCAGAAACTAAAAGCCTGTTTCATACATACATATATATATATATATATATATCAACATTGTTTAACATCTGCTTTCATGCTGGCATGGGTTGGATGGTTTGACATGGAGCTGGCTAACAAGGAGCTGTTCAGATTCCAACTGTCTGTTGTGGCATGGTTTCTAAGGCTGGATGCCCTTCCTGATACCAACCACTTAACAGAGTGTGCTGGGTGCTTTTTACATGCCACTGGCATGGGTGCATTAATGCAGCACTAGCACGGGTGCTTTTTAAGTGGCACCAGCACCTGAAAAGACAAGCCTGTATGTGTGGAAGACAGCAATTTTACTTAGCTTGACATATCTTATCAAGTACAGCAAATCACATCTCCTAGTCCCATATATATATATATATATATATACACACACACACACACACACACACACACACACACACACACACACACACACATAATGTATGTATCTAAGCATGTATGGTAAACGTGCATGCTGATTGCAAGCAAATACCTAACCCTTCACAGAAACAATATCATTCATTTGCAGTTTACTGCAAAAGCAAGTCTGGGATTCTTGATAGGTCTTGACATGTAAGTGCTAATTGTTAACAAGTGCATTAGACAAAATATAAGATGATATATAAAATACTATCTCGATAAAATTATTTAAAAAAATTGTTTGTTAAATAAACGAAATGACATTGTTTAAAGTTGGCCAGTTGTAACTGGATACAAAATTGAATGCAAAAAAAAAATGGTGAAAATTTTACAATATAAGTAACCAACTAAAGAAAGGAATGACTTTCATACCCAATTATATACACATTGGTAAATTAGGAAGAATAACAAAACAGAATATTGGAAAAGAAGCAGTATGTAAAATGTTACAAAACTTAAATGGGAAACAAAAGAGTGAAAAGTAGGATGGAATAATGTAGAAGGTAGCAAGAGAAAGAAAGAAATAAAAAAGAGAGAGAAGGAAGAAGAAATAACTATTTTATGCACATGGTTCCAGAAAAGAAATACTCTGATATGCAGTTCCTTCTTATAAGTTCAAAATAAGCAGAGGAGTGGGCCAAATACTGACTAGCTGAAAAATGTGCAAATGCAGCTAATTTTTTAAAATTAATAATGTTACTGCATTCATCATAAACTGTACTAAATATGCATAACTATTAAAAGGAAATACTAATTTTTTATAAGTGTAAACACCTAATGCAGTTCCATACACACAGGATACAAAACTGTTTGGTATAGATTTAATTACAACTATTTGCTAAAGTAATGAAACAAAAATATAGGCCAACTAGAATGTCAGCGGAGGGGTACCATTTATTTATATTTATGCATTCTACAGTACAATATATTTAGACAAATTTAGAGTTGTGGAGCACCAGAGTGATTCTTTTAGTTTTACCATCTTGAACCAACGGAGAGCAAATGAATAAAAATTAGCACCAATTTTCCTCAGAAAAAATATCCCAAACCAAATTTGTTTCATGTAAGACATTTAAAAGCAAGACTATAGGTAAGTATACTGAATAAAATAGAGAAACCAATCATTACAGCCAGGTAAAAAAATGTACATAACTTAAACATTTGATTGTTTGATAATTTTTTTTATAAAAATGTATATTCTTATTAGCACATTCAAAAACTATACTTAGCTAGTTGTACTAGGAAGATTTTTTTTTAGTACTTTTTGACCCCTCTATATTTGTACTTGTATAAGTATTTGTAGCAGCATTCACCTGGGATGGGTTGAGCCAGTTCCAACCATAGAATACACAACAATGTGAACAGAAGCAGACCACACTCAATAATCACAGACATTCATATATCAATATGAAAGAGGTTTTATGATTCCATGTCCTACCACACCATGAAACTGTCAAGTTGAAAGCTGACCCATTTTTCACGTAGGTGGTCAAAGGCAACAATGATTGAACTTATGACATAAACAACTTAGCAAGCACACTTTTATAAATGACAAAAATTATTATTATTAATACTCTTGCTTTTTTCTTTTTCTACATTATCAACATAACTCAATACAATAATCTTTCTTCTTCACACACAATTTTCAAGTGAACGAAACAAAAGAACAAAAGACATGGTATTGTGTTGTTTCCTGAAACCAGATACTTCACCCTAGGTAGTTTAAGTGATATATTCAATCCACACTTAAGTATTGAGAAGTGCATCCAACAATAAAGAAACTATTTGTGCAATCCATGCAAACACCCAAATGTAATAAAATTAATATTTTAGGAAAGCATACAAAAAATTGCTCTTTTATTCAAAAAGAAAAAAAATGTTACACTTCATAACTTAACAGCAGTTTGATATAATTTATCTACTCCCAGCATAATCAAATAATGCAGATCATGGCCTTATCTAAAGAAGTTTGAAATGTCACAGAATTTTAACTCTTTCAGGTAACTAAAATACTCAGAACACTGATTAGATAATCCACAGATCACTAAACTTCTCCATCTCATTTGTCTTCATATATATTAAGTTTTTTTTTTAATCAATAAATCTGAGTGACAAAAGAATTATCTATAGCTAATAGAGAAGGGACATCTACACAGTATAACAATATTTTAAAATCAGGAGATTATCAGCATCTGAAATCTACTAGACAAAGCATGTGATTCTTGAATGCAATGAACAATCACCTTTATCACTTAAAATTAATCTCATCCAATAATTCAGATTCTACAAAACCACTGAAGAATTTCTTTCTCGTATCACACACCCATGTGTATCATACACCAGAGAATAATAAGAAATGCAATCTTTTATTTTCCTTTAGCATCAGTGAGTTTTCCATTCTATCTGATACAAGAATGTTTCAACAAAGCCATCTGCTAGTTTCATTCAGCACAATCAAACTTGATGAGAAACTTTCCTACACAACATCATAACATGTGTTGACAGAACCATATCCAAATCCTGTTCTTTTCAATCAGAATCTGAAAGCTCAGTCATTTCTTCACCCTCTCTGCTTCACTGAAGTTCCCTTACTTTCTTTCATTTTCTCTCAAATCACTAACAAACAACTCAAAATTTAACATTAACATCACTGCATTGTTATTTCTTTTTCCCTTGCTAATAAAAAGAGAATCATGGCCTTTCATTTGTAGACTAACATCACCATCATCATCATCATTTAATGTCCGCTTTCCATGCTAGCATGGTTTGGACGATTTGACTGAGGACTGCCAAGCCAGAAGGCTGCACCAGGCTCCAATCTGATCTGGCAGAGTTTCTACAGCTGGATGCCCTTCCTAATGCCAACCACTCCGAGAGTATAGTGGGTGCTTTTACGTGCCACCGGCACGAGGGCCAGTCACACAGTACTGGCAATGGCCATGCTCAAAAAGGTGTTTTTTACGTGCCACCTGCATGGGAGCCAGTCCAGTGGCACTGGCAACGTCCTCGCTCAAATGATTTTCTAATGTGCCACCACCACAAGTGCTAGAAGGCGACTGTGGTAACGATTACTCTCAAATGGTGTTATTTACGGGTCACTAGCATGGAAGTCAGACAGCTGCTTTGGCAATGAACACGCTCAGACAGTGCTGTTAGTGCTCCACTGGCACAGGCGCCAGTCATTGAGTATGGTCCAATTACAATTTCAATTCCGATTTCACTTGCCCCAACAGGTCTTCGCAAGCAGAGTTTAGTGTTCAATGAAAGAGAGGATGGCATGGGTGCCAGTCGTCGAATTCGGTTCGATTTCAGATTTCAAATTTCAAATTCCAAATTCACTTGCCTTAACAGGTCTTTGCAAGCAGAATTTTTAGTGTCCAATGAAGTAAAAATACGAATAAGTGAGCTGGCTACACTTCTGGCAGAGGTCACAGATTATGCTCTCACTTGCCTTGCCGGGTCTCCTCACCTACTGCATATTTCCTAAATGTTATTGATGCATTAAGTAATAAGTAATGTAGCAGCCAGTCTTTTACTTGTTTTTGATATTGGTATTGGTGGTGTGGGCTTTAGGGTTAGGATTTTTCATTTACACATATTAGCAGTAAAATATATAAATGTGACAATTTTCTTCATCTCAAAATTTTCCTCAATTTGTATAAACTTACATCTTAATTAGCTGTAGCAACTAAAATACAAATAATTAAACAAAGTTCATAGATAATGAGATTTAAAAATTAATACTTACCGGGCATTAATTTTTCTATTTTTACTGTCTTCTTTATTATAAGCAGTAATTACTAGAATTTTCTTTAGCTCCACCATTTCATTGAGAATATTGGCAGTAACTGTAGGGTATGCGAGGTAGCGTTCTTTAACTACCCACTCATCAAGTTCAGACATTGATGGTTCGCCTGTTTCAAAAGAAAAATTCCATGACAAATTTTGAAAACAATTTTATTTTTTATTTTTCAAGTCTACTTTTTCTTCATTTACACACACACACTCTGAAGCCATGTGTGTGTGTTGGGGGGGGGGGGGGGGGGTACATTTGTATGTTCATATGTATGCATGCTCAAATGTATGTTGTTGGTACTCCGTTGCTTACGACGTCAAAGGTTCCAGTTGATCCGATCAACGGAACAGCCTGCTCGTGAAATTAACGTGCAAGTGGCTGAGCACTCTACAGACACGTGTACCTTTAACATAGTTCTCGGGGATATTCAGTGCGGCACAGTGTGACAAGGCTGACCTTTTGAATTACAGGCACAACAGAAACAGGAAGTAAGAGTGAAAGAAAGTTGTGGTGAAAGAGTACAGCAGGGTTCGCCACCATCCCCTGCCGGAGCCTCGTGGAGCTTTAGGTGTTTTCGCTCAATAAACACTCACAACGCCCGGTCTGGGAATCGAAACCGCGATCCTATGACCATAAGTCTGCTGCATCCAAACGTATGATCTACATGCATTACTTGAATTCTAATAAATTGGTATGGGTAAATACATTTTATGTCATAAAACTCAAAAAGATTATCTCAAAGGTTGACACTTTGGTAGAGAGATGTATAAGGACTGGATGCCTGCATGCCATAATCAATTATGGATTGCCATAATCATTATAGAAGCCATAATCAATTATGGATTGCCTGCATGCCATAATCAATTTAGCCAAGAGGATCTGCTGATGTTTTTTCAAAATCAGTAAGATGTTTGTGAAAAAGCACGGAAATTTATAGAAGCTAACATGTTATCAAACTGTAGAAACAATCTCTTCCCAGCAACACCAGAAATATGGTCATACATTAGAGTCTATTGAAAGTTGATTAGTGCTGAATCAATATTTTAAATGCAGTAGTGCACCAACAATATAAATAGCCCAGCAATTAAGGCTGTCAGTTTAGGTGATATTTTATTAGAAGTTGTCGATAAGGTTTATCTCATTACTTATCAGATATCTGGAGTAAACACTAATACAGTGTTGTCTAAAGAGTAAATGTGAAAGAAAAAGAAAACACAAATTGTAAAGGGACATGAACTGTAAACAAGAGAAAAATAAGCTAAGTGGTAATAGCTGCAAGACTAACAACTCTACTGTCAAAGAATGTGATGAAAATAGAATGTCAATCCAGGTTATATTTCCTCTTTCAATCCATGTTCAAATTTTTGTTATTATTGTACAAAATTCTGCTTAGGAGTACCCTTATTTCAATGTTACAAAGTTTGTTGAAAAAGATTCAGTTGCTATGTTGGCAGTTCCTAAACAATGCAACAACCTTATAGACTTGTAGTCATAATGAGGAAAATATGGGTTACAGTGGTGAGAATAATGATAACAAAAATGGTGGTGACAACTATTATTTGTAGTATTATGTCTTAAAATATAAATGCTTTAAGGAAGAAATTCTTCAAAAACAAATATATAACAAGGAAAAAACATTTGCTAGATGAAAGTTGCAGCAGTAACTAGATGCCTGCAACCCTCAGGCTTCATTTCTCAATTTCATTTCCTCTAATTAATACTAATGAGCAATTTATAAAATAAACAAATGAAAAGCAATAAAGTTCTAATACCTAACAAAATAATTAGTCATTCATTAATATGGTGCAAAAAGTAGTAACTTATGATTCAAAACTAATTATTAAGACATTTTTTGTAAAGATATCTTTATTTCAAAACAAAAGTAAGAAAACCCAGTAGAAAAAGCACTTACCAAAATATTCATCATAATGATTATCTTTAAAAACAAGAACAGTTGGACTCCTGGACATCCTTACATGCTGAAAAATTAGAATTATTTCTGACATGAGAATACAGTGTAAATATATATACAAGGGTTGGACAAAATAATGGAAACACCTAGCATCATAGCATCATAATTTTGAAAAGTCTATAAAACTGTCAAAAGCTTGTTTATTTTTATGTTTTTGATTTATTATTAGTGTTGCTTAATATGTTTTTCTAAAATTGCCGTTTCTTTTCAGACATCATCAGAAAAGGTAATTAAAATTCATTAAAATGATAGATCTATCGGACTTTCAAAGAGGGCAAGTTGTTGGTGCTCGTATGGCAGGTGCTAGCGTAACAAAAACAGCCGAAATGTTTGGTGTATCAAGAAGTACTATCTCGAAAGTAATGACAGCCTTTGAGAAAGAGTGAAAAACCTCCTTGTCAAAACAAAACTACAGTAGAAAACCAAAACTTTCAGATAGGAACCATCGGACTCTTACACGAATTGTTAGAAAGGATCACAAAAGTACAGCTCCCAAAATTACTGCAGAGCTTAATGACCACCTCAAGAACCCAGTTTCCACATAAACTGTTCACTGGGAACTACACAAAGCTGGATTTCATTGGAGGGCTTCAATCAGAAAACCACTACTTCAAAAACAAATGTTGCAAAGCGTTTAGAGTGGAGTAAAAACCTCCAGAATTGGTCCTTAGAGCAGTGGAAGAATGTTATTTTCTCGGATGAGTCATTCTTTACCCTATTTTCGAACACCAGTCGAGTATACATGTGGACACAGCCAAAAGAAGCATTTGACCCAGACTGCCTTCTTCCAACTGTTAAACATGGAGGAGGATCTGTTATCTGGAGGGGGTGGCAATATCTTGGAAATCCGCCAGCCCAATGCTTTCCCTTCATGGCAGAATAATAGTCAAGAGTATTTAAGCATTTTATCTGATCAAATTCATCTTGTGGTTGCGGAACTCTTTCTAGAGGGAAACGCAATCTTTTTTATTCTTCTTGTATTTTTAATATTCTCTAGACAATCAGATTGCACAGGCAACTTTAATGATCTATGCATTTAACCCCTCAAACCAGCTACTAAGTTACAATCTTTATTTACTAACTAAGCAGCAAAGAGTTAGAGTTAACTATTTCTGTGCTATGTGAACATTCTTGCTTACTTCAGCCTGTGGTATTTTGAAGAAAAGAAGAATTCTGGATTTGAAAGAGTTGAACATTAGGGAAAGAAAAAGAAAAGGAGAATAAAATTTAAAATGCCACTTAAATGTCTTCAACAGATGTTGATTATACTTTTCCCATGCTGTAATATTCTCATTGCTATCAGGTGATAACATGCTCCAATCATTATATAAACATTTCTCTTAGATGGTTTCACTGATCAATCCCATATGCTTCAAAATCATTACTTCTTTCTCCTCCTTTTATCTGCAAATGTTCTCTCACAACATACATTTATGAATGGGCTGTAATGTAAGTTCTAAATATCTCCTTCCATAACTAAGTCTTCTTTCTCCCACTTTCAATTTGTGAATATGCTGAAGTGTGCATTTTATCGTAAGTAACAGCTTTAATATTTGAAACTTTATTCTGGATAACAAAATACTGAATGTTTGAAATTTTGTTTTAGATTAAAGGTTGAGAGAGAGAGAGAGAGAGAGAGAGCATTCATTCATACAGTAAGCTAACATGTTAAATCATGTAATCTTAAAAAAATATATGAGAATGTTTGCGTACATATGTCATTTACGTAACATATTTCAACCATAGTTCTGCTCTGACATCTTTGAAGAACAAATCATTCATCATGATCTTATAGGAAAAAGAAAGCAATTTAAGCTTTAGAACACTGTAGGTGCATCATGTTGTCATATGAGTTTTCTCCCCTCTCAATACAACACAATGTGCTTGCGGCTACAGGGGAGAAAACTCATATGGCGACATGATGCACTTTAAGCATGCTAAAGGTAAATCAATCTGACCATTTTTTCATTTCCTATTGTGTCATAATGGTTGTATAAAACTTGAAACAGAGATAAACGATAATGCTATACTTACTGGTGGTAATACTCTGCTTTCCCCCACATAAAAATAGCTTTGGATTAGTTGTCTCCTAGCTGTCAATACATACTTTTTCTGAAAAAAAAAACCCCCATTAAAATATGTATAAAGGAAAAAATCTCAGGAGTAATGAAACAAAAATTATGACCAGATACAATCTGGTGTTAGTAGAAGAAGAGTTTGGTAAATTGTAATACAATGAAATATAGTAAATGGTATTGCTGCTATGTCTACAATTTGTACTGATTGCAGTCAGTATTTACAGATATTCTATAGTCCATATAAGAAATAAACTATCATATCTATATATGTAAGAAATGTGAGACTGTATTTAAAAATTATGAGTAGTTGAATGTCTACAGAATGTATACTATAAATTTCATTGTTTTATTTATAAATGAGGAGCCTTGGTGGTAGGATCAAACTACAGTAGCTATTCTGGTCATCAGAGCCAGTTGAAGAATATTTGGAATGAGATTTGACACAATTGACAACACTAGGAATGTGATACTGTGCAAACTGGAAAGAATCAGTTTTGCAGACAGTTAGAAATGTCAAAAAGAGACAAAAGGATCAGTAATTGTTAAGCATGAAATTCAACAAAAACATTATGCATCCTCAGGCCAAACTGTAAAACCATTTAGCTAAATTTAAAATAAGAACTCTTTTCATTTTCATTTGAGTGATTGATGACATAAAGGGCATCTAGCTATAAAGTAACTGGTTTAGAAATGTATGCTACATGTGTCAAATTACAAAAGCATTCAACACATGGCAACTGGAGGCTTAAAAAAATTAGATGAAAGCTATTTCACACTCAAATGCCAGAATGGAAATAAACTTTTAAATAATATATTCTAGTTAATTTTATGAAACAGTTATCTTTGTATGCATCAAGCAAATATATATGCACACACATACACATATATATGTGTGTATACACATATGTGTATACATATATATATATATGTGTGTGTGTATACACACGTGTATACACATATGCATGCCTACACATGATGAAATAATAAATACAGGGTGTTAATAAAATAGACAAAAAAGGAACATAATCCAAGATTAGGGCAACAATTAATTAAACTGCCTCTTAAACAACAAAACAAACAAACATATATAAAATAGATTTGTAAAAGCAACTAAAAAATGAAAATATTTATGAGGCACTTCCTAACAGATATGCTAACTTAAAATATAAGTAAAGAGAATAAACATAGAAGTAGAAGAGTAAAAATTTAATTGCCTAAGCTTGACTGCTTTCAGTTAACATTTTACTAAATAGTATTAATGAAAATAAAGTCCTCTCTATACTCAATTCAGGCATTTGATTTGCTAACGAATAGTCTTCAACAACAATAAGAATTCAGCATTTTCCTCAACATTAAGTCTAATATTTCAAATATATTTTACAATATATATCAAGTCTTAATTGCTACCAATTTTTGGAAAATTTCTCCCTCGTCTATTTCCCCATCTCCTCCCTCCTTCTCTTTCTACATTATAAAGTAACCTTATTCTTTCAGACTAAAAATCTATTATTCCATTAACTTTCAGAACATTGCAAATGTTATACCAGATAGCGGGGTAACCTTTTAAAATATTTTATCTGTTTCACATACATTTTAAACTCAACAATACCAACACTGCTGCCTCCACCATTACCACAACTATAGCAGCATCAGCAACAATTTAATATCCCCAACATCATGTTGACATAGTTTGAAGAACACTGTAATATGACATCTTTCAAGGTTTTTTTACCCCTGAATTTTTTCCTTTGAAAGCTACTAATAATCAACTCCAATGGTTTTTTTGATCTAACTCTAAAATCCTGCATCTTCCACTATTATTGCAATGTACTTCATCATTTGACATACAAAATCCATTCAGATTTTAAATATATGCTAGTGAATACATCTCTAACAATAAATTCATCTTCTTTTGGGGGGGGGGGGATACTGGTTTATATTTGAAATAAATACTCATTTGCTTCTTAAACTCATCATCATCATTTAACATTTGTTTTCCATGCTGATATGGGCTGAGTCTATCTTTGAATATACTCAGAATCCTCAAAAGCTTAGTATATCTTTGAAGATCACATTACATATTATACTTAACTTGCTCTTCTTCAGATGCTGACATCAATGCCCTAGTTTATTATATATAACACTTCTGATACAGGTATCATATAATCTGTTCAATTTACAGAGATAAAATGTTTTTGTTGTTAACAATTGCACCATACAACTTAACTAACAGAATTTATCTACTAGTTCTAACAAACCTTCTGGCAGAACAAGGTATCCAGCAATTGTCCACCAGTTCTGTTCCCTACAAAAAGATCTAATGGCACCACTTACTGAATATACTAATAACATAAACAAGCCAATGAGCAAGCCACTACATAATCACCAAGTCTACTAGATATAGCAGCAAAATCTCTTTGCAAAACACTTTTCTATCTTTAAAAATAACACATTTGATAATGTGAAGTAAAAGATAGAATAAACACAGGTGGATGACATTTGGTCATCAGTTTGTTCAATCAGGACGGACCTGAGGCCAAATTACAATTAACTACTTAATAATTAAATCCATTCTATAGGAATTTCAGGAAGAAGCAAGTAAGAATAGGAAAGATTTTGACATAGTAGCAGTAAGTGAAAAAGAAATTAGTGTATTAAGTAGGTTTAGATCAGGGGTGGGGAAACCCCTGCCCACAGGTGTAAATGCGCCTGTGAGCACATTCTATTGCGCCCGAAGGCCGATATACTTGTGTGTACAAAGTATAATAAATTTTTCAATTATAAAATTTATACAATATTCATATGCCTATTTGCAACATAAGTTGCGTTTCCACTACAGCTTAAAATGGTTAGACTCAAAATGAAATTGTTCCTTTTGAATGGAAATTTTGTTTTCACTATAAAACACATATTGCTAGGTTTGTACCACCCCACTTGAGACCAAACTACACTCTAACTGAAAATTATAGAATACCACATAAGCAAAATAAACAAGTAAGAAAAAAGATAAAAGATAGTAAAATTAATGATGAGGCTGTCGTGAGTTAAGGTGAGTAAAGCTATGAGATTACTGTAGTACTCTTTCCACAGGAGCAGGCATGGCTGTGTGATTAAGAAGCTCACTTTGTAACCATATAATTTCAGGTTCAAACCCACAGTGCAGCACCTTAGGCAAATGTCTTTTACTATAACCCCAGGCCAATTAATGCTATGTGAAGGAATTTGGTAGATGGAAACTGTGTGGAAGCCCATCATTTGTGTTGTGAGAGAGAGAGAGAGAGAGAGTGTGTGTGTGCCTTTGTGTTTGTTAGGTCTCTCCCACCACTTGACAGCTAATGTTGTTTTGTTTACAACCCTGTAACTTGGATAAAATAAGTTTCAGACTTTAGAAAATAAGCATATGGGTCAGTTAGTTTACCTTAAACCCTTTAAGGTAATGGTCAAGCATGGAAATAGTCCAATAACTCAAACAAGTAAATGATAAAAGATAACATAAATGTAGATTATATAGTTAAGTGATACTCAAGGAGTAAAAACAATAAGTAAAGTAACATAATAATTTAGAGGTAACAAGAGTAAGACAGGTGAATAGTTTATCATGTATTAAAGAAGTGAATGATTAAAATTTGATTTTTAAAAAGTCAAAATATCAGATGATCTAAATGAAACTTCTAAGCAAAAGAATGAATAAAGAAACTCTGTACTCACATATAATATAATGTCTGGTGATTCTTTGCCGATATACATGAAAAATACTTCATTATGATGATGTTGCGCAATCTCTGTAAACTTACCCTCACTGGTTATATAGTTAACAGGATCCCTAAACAGAAACATACACACACATATATATATATTTATATATATAAAAGTTTTCAGGGAACTGGGATTTTTTTTCTTTTAAGCGGATACTAGATCAATTATTGAAAATTATAACTAGGGTCAGGTTAATACATAAGCTTAAAAAAAGGGGTAAAGACCCCTTTCAATCATGAATGACCATGGGATTGCACCTAGAAAATTCTCATCTGAGGAACAAGTTTGGGCAAGGTTGTTTATGGAAGACCAGCAGTCACTCATGCATACCAGCCTCCCCTATCCATGACAACAATGTTATCCCAAGGGATACAGCTTGGCACCAGTAACATCGCAACTCATTTCTACAGCTGAGTGAACTGGAGTAATATGAAATAAAGTGTCTTGCTTAAGAACACAACACAGCCCAGTCCAGGAATTGAACACACTAAGTCATGATTGAGAGTCCAGCGCTCTAACCACCGAGCCATGTGTCTTCACTACATAAGCTTAAGAGGCTTAAATCCTAGGAAATCAAGTAGTCTATGCAATGCCCATTACTTCATTTGATAATACTAAAGGCACTAGTATTCATGAAAGCAGAGAAGTGCAAGTCAGCTGGTAATACTTATAGCTCTCCAAAATATATTAACAGCAAGATTAGAATTTATTTCTACAAATTAGCAAAATACTTGTGAAGAACACAGTACCACCTACAGTTACATCAATGATCTACACCATAACAGATGTCATTCCTAGATAATTAATATTTAAGTGTCTTAGCTGAATGTCATAAGGCAATTAGTCAACATGTATATACACAATATACACACACAGACTCATTATTAATATATCGGTAGGGCATAAAAAAAGACTGAACAAAATTTGAATGAGCAATAATTTTAATATCAAAGCCAAGCAACAGAACAAAAATGCATTCCAGTGTTTCACTTCACAACAATATTATGTGCATTAAACATACACATACATCTATGAAATTTCATATATCATCATCATCATCATCATCACCATTTAACATCTATTTTCCATGCTGGTATGGGTTGGACAGTTTGACTAAAAACTGGTAAGCCGAGGAGCTGCACCAAGTTCCAACCTTAATTGGCAAGGTTCCTATGGCTGGCTGCCCTTCCTAATGCCAACCACTCTGAGAGTGTAGTGGGTGCTTTTACGTGCCACCAGCACGAGCTCTAGTCACGCTCAAAATGGTGTTTTTTATGTGCCACCTGCACAAGAGTCAGTCCAGTGGCACTGGCAACGATATATATATAGTCAATTCAAACATCAACAAGCACGAAAAAACATGAAAAACCATGCAAGGACGTGGAATAAGTACAGTGTTATTGGATGCTCAAGAAAGGAAAGAAAAGAAAGAGGATTTAACATTTCGATCGGAGATCTTCGTCAGAAATATAGGAAAAGTCCAAAGAAGGGAAGACAGAGAAGGAAAATCGCCAACAATGCACACGCGGTCACATATTGGAATGACCGGAAGGGAAAGGATGGAGAAAAAGTTCTTTTCAAAGACAGGGGAGTGCAAGAGAAGGAGGTGTGTGTGTGTGTGTGTGTGTGTGTGTGTGCGTATAATGATAGCATGTGTGTCACCATGCCAGCATGGGGAATAGACACTAAATGGTGGTGGTGATGATATATATTATGTCCTAGTGGTTAGGGTGTTACTTTCACAATCATGAAATTGTTGTTTAACCCTTTAGCATTCACATTATTCTGTCAAATGCAATACTTATTTATTCACATTGTTTTGCATTGATCATGCATTATCTTATAACTTTTAGATTTTGATGAGGTAACTGCTAATTTTTAGAATATCATAAGATTGGTGTTAGAGGCCATATCTGATCAGTTTGAACATAGCGCAGGTAGAGCATTTTGGCTGGATATGGCCGGTTTAAATACTAAAAGGTAAAATTCCTAGATGGGTGATGCATTGTGTTTTTGAGCAAACCACTTTGTTTCATGTTGCTCTGCAATCACTTCAACGTCTAACATGTAGCACGTCATGTGCCTGGACAAGCAATGTCAATTTGATGGAGGGAGTGAGCTAATGTACAACACAAACATTTAATACAACCGCACCAGTGGAGCACTAACAGCACTGTCGAGCGTGTTCATTGCCAGAACAGCTGTCTGGCTTCCGTGCTAGTGGCCCGTAAATAGCACCATTTGAGCATAATCATTACTAGCATTGCCTTCTAGCACTTGTGCTGGTGGCACGTTAGAAAATCATCTGAGCGAGTTCATTGCCAGTTCCGCTGGACTGGCTCCCATGCAGGTGGAACGTAAAATACACCATTTCGAGCATGGCCGTTGCCAGTACCTCCTGACTGGCCTTCGTGCCGGTGGCACGTAAAAGCACCCACTCTTTGAGTGGTTGGTGTTAGGAAGGGCATCCAGCTGTAGAAACTCTGCCAAATCAGATTGGAGCCTGATGTAGCCATCTGGTTCACCAGTCCTCAGTCAAATCGTCCAACCCATGCTAGCATGGAAAGCGGACGTTAAATGATGATGATGATGATGATAATGATGATGAAATCATTTGTGTGGGTTGTTCAGCAAGAAATTGTGGAATCGTCTTTCTCAGACGTGAGAGACTATGCCCACACCCAATCTCTATCTATATGCTTCTACAGGTACTTTAATTTCAGTTGGAATTTCCAAATCAACTCACCCCAAGAAACCTTCATGAAAGACCATCTATTCTTGCCATCTTCATTGAATACCATTGGATGATGATGATAGCAAAATGGCAGATACCTTCTCCCAACATTCTCATGATGATGTTGATAATGTAGGATCAATTAGGATGTCCATCTCTATCACATACCCTTGACTTTGGTCAGTGAATTTTGTGGTGGGATGTTTGCATCCATCATGAGACATCAGCAAAAGGGTATGCACACACAGACACACACATATATGATTCCTTCAGTTTCTATCTACCAAATCTACTCAGAAGGCTTTGGTTGGCCCAGGGACTGAACCTGAGACCACATGGTTGGGAAGCATATGCTTGCCTGTGTGCTTATTACTACACCTGTGCCTATGCGTATGTGTGTATAAATCAACCTTCATCTCCACTGCCATCACTATCCAACATCAACATGTGTGCAATCAACACAAAAACCATTAAGAACACTACCATTAACAACCCACCAACTTTTGAATAACCAACTAGTAACAACATTATTTGTGATGTCTGTAGCTGCATGTGTTGTCTGTCAAAACAGTTGTGTGTGTAAGTGAGTGGAGTATGGAGTTTTTATGACACAAGTCAGAGGTGGAACATGTGAAGTGCTCATGAACCTGCACTTTCTCCAGGTATGGCTGTGTGATTAAAAAGTTCACTTTTCAACCATATGGTTTCACGTTCAGTCCCACAACGCAGTACATAGGACAAATGTCTTCTGTTATAGCTCCAGGCCACTGAAAGCCTTCTGAGTAGATTTGATAGATGAGTAAGTGAAAAAAGTGTGTGTGTGTGTGTATGCATGTGTGTGAATGTATGTGCACGCATGTGTGTGTGTGTGTATGCATGTGTGTGAATGTATGTGCATGCATGCGTGTATGTGTACATGCATGTGTGGAAAAGAGAGAGAGAGAGAGCTCAAAGAAATTATCTAATAAAAAATCATACAGAACAAATTTTCCCACATTTCAAAAGAAACATTATCATTCTAAATTATTTCACAATTTCCAGTTAGTCAGCACTATATCCAGCATTATATTTCTATTATTCTATTAATATCAATGCATATCCCCTTACACTAGCACAAACAATGCACCGAAAATTGCACTGCCCTCCTTAGAAAGCTGCCTGTGGGACTAGAACAATATGTAACATCTATAATTCAGAGAGACATGTTACCAATTACATTAAAGCAATCTCTTGACTTTCAACCAACCGTGTCAGATAGTTTGATTTTACCAACAAGAAAGATTGTTTACATCCACAATGTTTACTTTTGGATGTTTGAAAGTCAGAATGTTGCTTTAATGTAAGTGGTAACACATCTGTCTAGGTTATAGAAGCATGGTTCCAATCTTGTAAACAGCTTTCCACTTGTTTTCAGAACAAGGAGTTTTTAAATTTATCTATTATAAGCTATTATTTATAGCTGAGTTTGCTTTGAGACAAATTGATAATAAAAACTTATTTACAAAAATTTTATTTTTTATCATTCAGTAAATTTTCAGAACATACAACACACACACACACATATATAAATACACACACTTATACATTTATACACACAAACACACACACACATATATATATATATATATATATATATATATATATAGGAGAGAAATGTGTTCGCATGGATGATGGTACGCTTGCACTAAATGAGGCTGCAAAGAAAGAGGTCTGGAGATGCCACTAGGATAGATTGCTTAATAAAGAGAATGAATTGGAGAAAGAGAGCCTGCCGTATGTCGACCCAACAAAGGGACCAGCTATCCGAGTTGATAGTACCAGGGTAGATAAAGCAATTAAGAGTATGAAGACAGGGAAAGCCCCCAGCCCATCAGGAATCACTGCAGAGATGCTCAAAATATCTGGCAGTGGTGGCTACAGCCTAGTCACCCGTATTACGAACCAGGTGATACACGAAGGAGTCATACCCAATGACTGGTGTAGCAGCACCATAGTCAACTGCTACAAAGGTAAAGGTGACGCTTTAGATACAAATAATTACAGAGGCATCAAGCTGTTAGATCAGGTTATGAAAGTTACGGAGAGGGTCATAGCCCAACTAATTAGGGAGCGAATCAATTTAGATGAGATGCAGTTTGGGTTCATGCCAGATAAAAGCACTACTGATGCCATATTTCTAGTAAGACAGTTGCAGGAGAAATACCTAGCCAAGGATAAACCTCTGTACCTGGCCTTCGTTGACATGGAGAAAGCCTTTGACAGGGTCCCCCGATCCCTTATCTGGTGGTCAATGAGGAAACTTGGGATAGAAGAATGGTTAATGAGAGCTGTGCGAGCCATGTACAGAGATGCTGCCAGTAAGGTGAGGATTGGAAATGAGTACAGCAATGAATTCCGGGTAGAGGTAGGGGTCCACCAAGGTTCTGTCCTCAGCCTCCTCCTATTTATCATAGTCCTCCAGGTGATCACAGAGGAGTTCAAGACAGGTTGCCCCTGGGAGCTCCTCTATGCTGATGACCTTGCACTAATTGTGGAGTCACTATCAGAATTAGAGGAGAAGTTTCAGGTGTGGAAGCAAGGACTAGAATCGAAGGGCCTTAGAGTCAACCTAGCTAAAACCAAAATCCTAATAAGTAGGAAGGTAGATAAAACATAAACCCCTTCAGGTAGATGGCCCTGCTCAGTATGTAGAAAAAGAGTAGTTAGTAACTCTATAAGATGTACCCGGTGCAAGCTATGGACACATAAGAGGTGCAGCAATATCAAAGGCAGGTTAACTAGGAAGTTAGTTTTTGTATGTGGCAGATGTTCAGGTGCAATAAAGACTGTAAACAAACAGGAAACAACTCCTATCTCATTCCAGGGTGAAAAACTAGAGGTAGTTGATAGCTTCCGCTATCTGGGTGACCAAGTTAGTAGTGGGGGTGGTGCGCTGAAAGTGTAGCTGCTAGAATAAGAATAGCCTGGGCAAAGTTCAGAGAGCTCTTACCTCTGCTGGCGACAAAGAGACTCTCACTCAGAGTAAAAGGCAGACTGTATGACGCATGTGTACGAACAGCCATGCTACATGGCAGTGAAACATGGGCTGTGACTGCTGAGGACATGCATAAGCTCGCAAGGAACGAAGCCAGTATGCTCCGTTGGATGTGTAATGTCAGTGTGCATACCCGTCAGAGTGTAAGTATCATGAGAGAAAAGCTGAACATTAGAAGCATCAGTTGTGGTGTGCAAGAGAGACGATTGCGCTGGTATGGACATGTGGTGAGAATGGAGGAGGATAGCTGCGTGAAAAAGTGCCACACCCTAACAGTTGAGGGAACCCGTGGAAGAGGTAGGCCCAGGAAGACCTGGGCTGAGGTGGTGAGGCAAGACCTTCGAACATTGGGCCTCACCGAGGCGATGACTACTGACCGAGACCTTTGGAAATGTGCTGTGCGTGAGAAGACCCGGCAAACCAAGTGAGATCGTTGCCAGTGCCCCTGGACTGGCTCTTGTGCGGGTGACACATAAAAGACACCATTTCGAGTGTGGCCGTTGCCAGTACTGCCTGACTGGCCTTCATGCGGGTGACACATAGAAACATCCACTACACTCACTGAGTGGTTGGCGTTAGGAAGGGCATCCAGCTGTAGAAACTCTGCCAAATAAGATTGGAGCCTGGTGTTGCCAACCGGTTTCACCAGTCCTCAGTCAAATCGTCCAACCCATGCTAGCATGGAAAGCGAACGATGATGATGATGATGATGATACATACACACATCCAATCAGCACAAGTGAGGTTGTCATGGAGCTTGTAAGATTACAAACCCTGAAGAAGAAGCTTTATACTAGGAGATGAAAATGGAAAAGTCTAAGAGAAGCGGCCAAAACAGAAAAGGTTTCTTGCAGTAAAGACGTTACATGACCACTCACATTTTAGAAGAAAGGACGAGAATAATTGGATGGAGCTGGAAAGAGGTAAAAATGGTGGTGATGAGGTGTCTGGGTAGAGGTGAATGGGATAGAGGGATCAAGGGTGTGGGTGAGTGGAGGTTGCAAGAGAGTATGAGGGAGTGAGAGATGGGGAATCAGTGAGGGGGGGAAGGTAGGCAACAACTGTAAAGACTGGGTCAGTTTGAAAGGTAGATGTAGTGATTGGCGGATAACTAATGATGCAGGTGTTACAGGAAGTAGGGTAGGGGGCAGCAGGAGATAACAGTGCAAAGCAGCAGGACTGTAATGATGATAAAGTGGACAGAAGAAGGACAAGAGAGGGATGGCATGTAGTTGGGTAAGTTACAGG
>NC_142928.1:158914262-158991527 GCF_046866305.1 Octopus bimaculoides
TCCAACCCATGCTAGCATGGAAAGCGGACGTTAAACGATGATGATGATGATATACACACACACACACACACAGCGCTTCTAGAACTCAGTTTCCCAAATGTGGGTTGGTCCTGTCAATAACTACATATTGCCAGTCACCCTAGTACTTTATCATCTCTTCCTTGAGGTTCAAAGTTCTGAAATGAGCCCTCACTACTTTGTCCTATATCTTCCTAAATCTCTTTCTTCCACAAGCTCCATCCACATTAAATGACTGGTATTTTTTATACAACAGTTTGCTTCCATATGCATCACGTATGCCTGTGTGTATGCACATATACATACATACAAGTGATATATTTGTGACAAGAAAAGCATTCAGCTACAGAAAATCTTCCTCAATAAATTTTCCATTTGACCCATACAAGCAAGAAAAGGTGAACGCACACACAAATATTCATAATCATACATATACGAGTACACTTTAATATGGATAAACATGTATTGATTTACATCATAAGGAGAGCAATAAAAGTAAATGACATACAGAAATATATCTGCATAGCTATGGGTGAGAGAGAGAGAGAGAGAGAGAGAGAACTTTTTCTCTATGTGTGTGTGTGTGTGTGCGTGTGTGTTTCACTGTATTTATACAGCTGTTCTATGGCTGGTGAGACTATATATTACATTTGTGTGTATATAGTTGAGTGCATGTATGCTTGGGGCACTGGTGCACATTAGCATTTAGAATGAAGCATAGAATGAAGCACATATCTGTGTGTGTGTGTTATGTTTGTATGGGTCAAATGGAATTCATTGAGACAGAATTTCTACAAATGGACACCCTTCTTGTCACCAACACTCATCTGTTTTCAAGTCATGCAATATTTCTCCCTGGCCAGACAAATTTTCATGGAAGATTGGAAGCATAGGATCCACTTGTATAACAGTGTTTGTGTGTGTATTGGAAGCATAGGATCCACTTGTATAACAGTGTTTGTGTGTGTATGTGCATGTACACATACATGTTTGTGTGTGTACATATGTAGACATTATGATAGCAGGACGTTTTATGTCTATACATTGTGAGAATATGGTTGCATGTATTTTTTATCTTTTATCTTTTTTGTCTACCTATTAGAGTAACTTCCCTTTTATTCACCGTTTTTTCATAGCTTCTATTGCCATTAAGAGCCGACGAGAATGCATCATTGCTCTTCACTCCGACATTCAAAACTCCGAGCACTATAATGACAACTTACTGATTGTCCTAAATTATACGTATATAAATAATCTTCTATTTACCTAATATCAAGGTCCCATTCTTTTGTTGTCACTTTTTATTATTATTATTATTATTCAGTAGTTTTATTTTTATAACGTGCTTTCACTTCACTACCGAGTGCAGCTCTGTGCGCCTTGGGTATGTGCTGTGGTTTGCTGTGGTGCTCTTATGTTTACTGTATTGAAAGTGTTTTGCGTAGAATGTGTGCAGTACCCAGTAGTGCAATTTTCTGTATGTTATATATATTTGTAAGTCCTGGTATTTTTGTTATGTATTTGTCTGAATATTTTTTTATTATACCTAAGGCACCTACTATGATAGGAATTGTTTCTGTTTTTAGATTCCACATTCGAGTTATCTCTATTTCCAGGTCTTTGTATTTTGAAAGTTTTTCCATTTCTTTTAGAGAAACGTTGTCATCTGCTGGTATTGATACATCAATTAGAAAGCATTTTTTTTCTTCATGATCTTTGACAACTATATCTGGTCTATTTGCCTTAATTTCTCTATCTGTGTGTATTGGCATATCCCAGAGTATGGTTGCTTTCTCGTTTTCTGTGACCTTTTCTGGCGTGTGTTTATACCATCTTTTTTCTGTTGTTATTCCATAATGTTGGCATAGCTTCCAGTGTATATAGGTCCCAGCTCTGTCGTGTCTGTGAATATATTCCTTCTTAGCCAGGACTGGGCAGCCAGAGATAATATGATTTATTGTTTCTTGTCGATCTCCACATATTCTACAGTTACTTGTTATATTTCTTTTCATTATGTGTTTTTGGTAATTTCTGGTGGGGAGGCTTTGGTCTTGTGCAGCAATTAAAAATATTATTATTATTATTATTATTATTATTATTAAAAAAAAAAAAATTTTTATTATTATATATACACACACACACACACACTAGCAATGCATCCTGGCATTGCCTGGATATTATGACCTACAGCCACTGTATTATTTGTTCCTTTCTTATAGGCAGAATCAGCACAGCTGATATATAGCGAACTGGTGTAATAGAAGTTATTATTTGTTTAAAGTGAACAGGGGGAGGGTACAATTTCCATGAGTTTGCATGAAAGTGCTTTCTCTTCTTAAGAAGGATCACAAACTATGTACTGTTTCATTGTATAAAAGGGGGTTAATACGATTTTGTCTAGAAATCACATTTTCAAAATTTTAATTTCCCCCCACCCCCACCCCCACCCCGTCCCCACTGCAACATCTTAATTTGTAACTTTAAAAAAAAATTATTTTTTATCCATATCAAAAAATACAGAGATTATGAATCTGAGAAATATATATTTATTTTTAAAGTTTAATTTTTCTTAAACAAACACTCAATGCCCCTTCTCCTACCTCTCCCACCCATCACCTACCCACTTTCAAAAGGCGAAAGCCACCCAATGTTTCACTTTGTCTTATGTTTCACGCATGTGTAAAATTATACTGAAACAGCTGATGTAAAAAACACCAGACCACCACCAGAAAACCCAACATGCTAGAAACAATAGGTAAACATTATTTCTGAAGAAACTTTCTTGCTTTCCAAAAAGCTAAAAGTGAAACATTGGGAGTTTGCAGCTTTTTGAAAGTGATGAGGTGATGGGTGGATGTTCGGGAAGATTTTAGAGTTTCTTTAAGAAAAAAGGAAGAAAATTCTTAAAGATGTGTACTCTCTCTTTTTTTTCTCTGTGGATTACCAAGAAAAAAATTTAGAAAAAAGTAAAGATGTAGAAATTGGGGTGGGGAGGGAGAAAATTAAAATATTGAGAACATGTTTTTTCGGTGAAATCCTAATTTCCTGTATTGAAAACATAGGAATCAGAAGAAATTGAGGAAAAAAATAACGGGGGAGCACAAATGTCACCTTGGACTTGCTAGAAAGGACAGGATTTCTGGGAAAATTTTTTTTAAAGTTTATATCAAAGATCACGTATTTAAATATGCTCAACACAGACAAATTACAGAACAGAAAAAGGTCATTTCAATTGGATTTGAGCTGTAATGTATGTGCACACAGCAAGAAATAACATAATTCGTACAGAAGTTTTACCTAGTGTGTGTGTGTCTGTGTGCCAAAGGAAGTTATTTTATGGCTTTCTTTTGTTTGAAACAGCAAAGTTGTCAACTCGATCATATGGTCAATCATATGGGATCAAATGATTGTTTGTTAATTTCCGTAAATTTTTTTTATTTCTTTATACTTAGAAGGGAGCAGAAATTGAAAGGGAGGAGAAAGTGAAAAGGCAACATTTGCTTTGAAGTGAGAGCAGAAAGTGAAAGGAAGGAGAAAGTGAGAGATGTATGTAGGTGTATATGAAATGGACGTGCATGCAGGCAAGAGAAAGAGTGAGTGAGTGAAGCTGTGTGTTGTCATGTATGTATTATTTTGCATGTATGTGTAGCACTCACTCATTCTCTCTATCTCACACAAACACAAACATTATCTTTCATATACACATACATAAAGATATATGCATACATCCTTTTTGTTTGTATGTGAGAGTGAGAGGGACTGACTGAATTTCCTCATAACATACAGAGAAATTGATGTCTTTTAATGTAATTGTTTTTAGTCGTAGGTTATTTTAATACAATATTTATGTGTACATTTTCATAAATGTTTGTCTGAGTAGAATTCTACACATGTATGAAACATCAGATGAAAGAGAAACCACAAAATTGTGCAACCCAACCTCATTTCCTAGGTTATTTTAGTAGTAAAAAGAGTTATTGCATCAAAAGCATAGTTTATTTGGTAGCCTTTATATTGGGTCATCCCATAAATAATGCGGTTTTTGTATACTTCTTTTATTTTTCAAAATTAAGATGAAGTTCCATTTTAATTTAAAATATACTCGCTTTCATTTTCTACAAAGCTCTTCCAAAATTCATTTGTTCATGACGAAAAATATTCCTCCACTACTGTTCTGACCTCGTCTACAGAATTCATATTTTTGCCACCCAAATGATTTTGAAGACAGTAGAATAAATGATAATCAGATGGGGCAATGTCCAGCAAATATGGTGGGTGAGGCATCGTTTCCCATTCAAACTGCTCCAGCCTTTAGAATGTCATCCTCACTGTATGTGACCAAACATTATCCTGATGGAAGAACACCTTTCGTCTTGAAACCAAAGATGGCTGTTTTCCTTCTAGTACTGACTTGAATGATTGGTTGAATGGCCAAATCCAAGCTTCTCTGCTAGTTTCTCAACAGTTATGATGGGATGTAGTTACACCTGGGTTTACAGGACGCCCTTCTTGAGTTCTACAGCTCTTTCAGGACAAGGTTTGTCTTCTAGGCTGTAGTTTCCAGCTCAGAATTTCTGGAACCAATCTTGACATTGGCTTACACTTATTGTCTGATCCCCATATACTGCATTAATATTCCTCACACTTTCCATTGTGTTGTTGACTTTACTGAAATTATAATGCAAAATATGCCAAAATGCTCCTTTGTCACTTCCATTATAGCTTTGAAATAATAACTGTTAAAATCGAACTGCACTCTTCAAAACTTGCACTAAGAATAAGGACAAAGGTAAAATTACTACCTGCTTTTATAGCAAGTTGATGCAGGTAGTTTATCCTGTCTCCTTCCAATTTTTAGTTCATGAAAAAACTGCATTACTTATGGGATGACCCATTCTAAAGATAAATATGAGGCAGCTTTCTTTATTATAGTACAGATGTGACTAATTCAGAGAAACGTTGCCTTCATTACTGACACTTCATCACTCTTGCAATGCAACACTTAGTAATTTTGGTTCAAATTGAAAGTGTGAAACTATTTTCACTTTCTAATAAAACCTGGTCGTTGTAGAGCAGTGTCTTTCAAATAACTAAAGCTGGTTCTTGAGGTAATATACACAATATATAAATGAAAATAAACTTATTTGGTAGCCGAAAGATTACTGAATCTTTTGATACCCCATACGCTAAAGTTGGCAAATCAGTTTTCGAATACATAAGGAACATATGCACACATACACACAAACTCTCTTACATATATACATATATATATATATATATATATATATATATATATATATATAACAAGACACATACACACACACACACATATATGTAAATATCGAATAATGAGAATGAGTGCTCAATACTGCATTAGTGGATAAATTTTCTTTATATGTGTATTAAAGCTCCCTCTGCTTTCATTTTAAAGAATATCTCAACAATTATCAAGCCTATCAAACAGACCATGGATGAATTTAATACAAAATGGAGACGAACACATGATGCACCATGTGATACGCTTGATAATTGTTGAGTATTCCTTAATGTGAAACAAATGGTAGCCTTAATATATATATATATATATATATATATATATATATATATATATATATATATATATATATATATATATATATGATGGGCTTCTTTTAGTTTATGTCAGCCAAATCCACTTACAAGGCTATGATTGAATTGGGGCAATAGTAGAAGAAATTTCTTCCAAGTGCCACACAGTGGGACTGAACCCAGAACCATATGGTTAGGAAGGAAACTTCTCAACGACATAGCCACACCTGTGTATACATACATAAATGTGCATGTGAGTGTGTGTGTGTGTATACATGTAAACTTTGTGACCAAGCAATGGGAAAATGGGAAGCAACTAACTACTCATCAAAATTTTGTGAATTATATTGGTTACTACTGTCAATTAATAGCATTGTTCTGGTTGAATAAAACTTGGCAATACTGATAAATTGGCAACACATGCTTTGGGTGTGAACCACAGCCAGCTTACAATATGAATCTTAGTTTCTGCCAATCAACAGTTAATGAGTATATATATTTTTCTTAGTTCTTTTGCTCTTTACATAGTATTGAGATCTCTAGTGTTTGTTCAAACTAACAATACTGTGTGTGTGTGTGTGAGAGAGAGAGAGAGAGAGAGAGAGAGAGAGAGAGAGAGAGAGAGAGAGAACAAGAAGAAGAGTGATGGCAAAGGAGAAGAAAGAAGGAAGAGAGTGACAAAGGAATTGAAAGGAAGAGCAAATGGGAGAAAAGTGAGAGATGGAGACAAAAAAAAAGAAAAGGAAGGAAGATGCAAATAGAGAGTTGGATAAGGAAAGAAAGGGGAGAGTGAAGGTTTACCCTGACTAGACAGTTTTCCACTTACAAACAATGGACCAAATGCATTTATCAAGACACAAGTTCTCTTTCCAGACAGGAAATCTACCTTAATGAATTAATAATGCGTCAAACGGAAATAACATTTCTACAAAACATTTATAACTCAACAAGAATTAAGCTGAAGGCCCATTTAATTTATCGATATGACATTAGTTTATTTTGGATTATATGAAAATTTGCATTAAAACTATTACATTAACTCCCAAATTGAAACTAAATGAATAACAAAACTATTTTCTTGCAAACAAATTTTAATACTCAGTCTATAATATTTTCAAATATTAAAGTGGATGGTGGTGAAGATATCTGTTAATGAGTTTGTATACATAAAGGAAAATTGCAACATCATTGTACTCCTATACCCACACCTTTCACTGTTCTATCTCATTATCCTCAAATATTTCATTGTCAAATCTAGATTTACCCTTGAACTTACAATTCAAGGACAATTTTCGCACCATTCAAGCCTTCTCTATCAAAATTCACCCATTGCAATGAAAAGTGTCATACTTTTATATGTAAGGAAAAAATTGTGTAAGTAATAGCAGTGTAAAGACACGATTTTACATAAGCTTCAACAAAGATTTGAATCTAGTTCATGAACTTCATTCCCTACTCCCCACTTAAATAGTACCACACTAACTTTATAACTGTTGAACTTGTATTGAGATGCCTGCAACATTCTGTAGTAATGAGCATCTACTTCAGACATTTGCATGCTGAAGCTAAAACACACTCTCAGCATACATAGAAACACATAGCCACAGGAATGGTTGTATGGATATACAGTTCAATTTGTTACCTCACTATGAGGCATCTTAGGCAGTAGTCTTCTACTATAGCCTTAGGCCTACTAATGCCTTGTGAGTAGATTTGGTAGACAAAGGAAGCCAACTGTATGTACGCACACATACATATGTGTGAATGTTTGAGTTTGTACCTCTTCATTGCATGATAGTTGTAAATAAGTGTCACCTGTACTATAATAAAGAAAGCTGCTTATTATTTATCATCATCATTTAACGTCTGCTTTCCATGCTAGCATGGGTTGGACGATTTGACTGAGGACTGGTGAATCAGATGGCTACACCAGGCTCCAGTCTGATTTGGCAGAGTTTCTACAGCTGGATGCCCTTCCTAACGCCAACCACTCCGAGAGTGTAGTGGGTGCTTTTACGTGCCACCGGCATGAAGGCCAGTCAGGCGGTACTGGCAACAGCCATGATCAGAATGGTGTATCTTATGTGCCACCTGCACAGGAGCCAGTCCAGTGGCACTGGCAACGACCTCGCTCGAATGTCTTTTCACGTGCCACAGGCACAAATGCCAGGAAGGCGACACTGGTAATGATCACGCTCAAATGGTGCTATTTACGGGCCACTGGCACTGAAGCCAGACAGCTGCTCTGCCAACGATCACACTCGGACAGTGCTCTTAGCGCTCCACTGGTACAGGTGCCATCACGATTTCGCTTTCACTTACCCCAACAGGTCTTCGCAAGCCGAGTTTAGTGTCCAATGAAGGAGACGGCATGGGTGTCAGTCATCGAAATTAGTTCAATTTCGATTTCACTTGCCTCAACAGGTCTTCACAAGTGGAGTCTAGTGTCCAATGAAGGAAAGGTACGCATAAGTGGGCTGGCTACACCCCTGGCAGAGGCCTTGGATAATGGTCTCACTTGGCTTGCCGGGTCTTCTCAAGCACAGCATATTTCCAAAGGTCTCAGTCAGAAGTCATTGCCTTGGTGAGGCCTAATGTTCAAAGGTCATGCTTCACCACCTCATCCCAGGTCTTCTTGGGTCTACCTCTTCCACAGGTTCTCTCAACCGCAAGGGTGTGGCACTTTTTCACACAGCTATCCTCATCCATTCTCACCACATGACCATACCAGCACAGTCGTCTCTCTTGAACACCACAACTGATGCTTCTTAGGTCCAACTTTTCTCTCAAGATACTTACACTCTGTCGAGTATGCACACTGACATTACACATCCATCGGAGCATACAGGCTTCATTCCTTGTGAGCTTACGCATGTCCTCAGCAGTCACGGCCCATGTTTCACTGCCATGTAGCATGGCTGTTCATACACATGCGTCATACAGTCTGCTTTTTACTCTGAGTGAGAGGCCCTTTGTCACCAGCAGAGATAGGAGCTCTCTGAACTTTGCCCAGGCTATTCTTATTCTAGCAGCTACACTTTCAATGCACCCTCCCCCACTACTAACTTGGTCACCTAGATAGTGGAAGCTATCAACTAGGTGACCAAGTTAGTATCTATATATATATATATATATATATATTGGATTGTCCCATAAGTAATGCAGTTTTTCAATTGCATGAATTAAAAATCAGAGGGAGACAGGATAAACTACCTGCATCAACTTGCTATAAAAGCAGGTAGTAATTTTACCTTTGTCCTTATTCTTAGAGCAAGTTTTGAAGAGTGCAGTTCGATTTTAACAGTTATTTTTTCAAAGCTATAATGGAAGTGACAAAGGAGCACTTTGGCATATTTTGCATTATAATTTCAGTAAAGGCAACAACACAATGGAAAGTGTGAAGATTATTAATGCAGTATATGGGGATCAGACAGAAAGTGTAAGCCAGTGTCAAGAGTGATTCCAGAAATTCTGAGCTGGGAACTACAGCCTAGAACACGAGCCCCATCCTAGAAGATGTGTAGAGCTCAACAAGGGTGTCCTGTAAACCCTGGTGGAACAAAATCCCATCATAACTGTTGAGGAACTAGCAGAGAAGCTATATCACACTCATAGTGTTGGAGAACGTTGCTGTAAATGGCTGTCTCCATCACCTTTGAGATACTGGAAATGTGTGATATAGAATAATAATTGGAATGGTTGCAGGAGTTGGTTTTCTTGAGAATGAGATACACTGTAATATGTTTCTAAAGACCAGCGTGCATGTTTATAGAGTGAAAGAGTGAAGTGTTTGGTAAGTATAAGGGGCAAGTTCTTGGGTGCAATGCTTGAGAGTAAGGGGCATTGTCAGAATCAGTGACCTTGATGATTTGAAGTAACCAGAGTTATTTTTAAATTTTGTGTGTGTGTGTGTGTGTGCGTGCGCGCACAAGGTTGTCGGCTTGTATGTGTATGTATGCAAACTTGAGGGGCAGAGAAAGATAGATTTGGAGGAGGTTAGCCAAGTGTGTAGTGTGGAGATCAATGCAATGCAAAGCAAACACAAAGGTGGGCTCTCTCCCCAGAGATACTGTTCACACACTATCATTATTCAGAAGAAGAAAATAGGATTCTGCACAGTTGATAGAGATTCTTTTAGCAAGAGGCAAGAAGGATCACAGACAGTTTGAGAGAAAGGATAGCTTAAGAACTGTGCAAAATATGAAAATATCTTTCACAGTTAGATAGTTGTCTTGCAAGAGTTGTGTCGCCTAGTTTTAGGAAATGGACGCTTCCTCAAGCATTATAGGTCTTGTTTTTTTCTTGACCAGCTACAGTGTGGTCTTGTGTGAGCCACATAGTGACTTGAGGTATTAAGAGCAATAAGTTTTTGTTGTGTGTGCCATTTGGAGAGACATGCCTAGTTTCAGATCACATGTCTAGCTGCTGCTCATGGGTCAGAAGCATACGTGCTACCAGGAATAACTGGCATAAGGTTGATGCATGTTAGATAACTGCAATGAGAGAATGGTCAGATGACCCGAAGATACAGAGACAAATATTGTTAGGTAGCAATTAAATTTCAAGGGTAGAAGGAGCTCAAGGGTATTTGGGGTGTCTATGTGTCAGTCTGGTGTGTAAGTAGAGGGTGAAGCAAGTTGACATAGTAAGTTGAGAAATGCACGAGTTTCAACTTCTGCACAAGCAACACTGGTATGGAATGACAATAAGAGTAATGATCAGTCGTAAGCACTAATATTACCAAAGACGACCAATTCGGAGAGGAGAGACGGGAGATATATATATATATATATATATATATATCATTAATGCAGAAGGAGATATAGTCAATGAGTAGCTTGCTCAGGAGTTCAGAGCGTGGTAGAAGAAACAGATGTATTTGGGGAAATGAGGGAGGGAGACTTTAAGCCAAAGTAACTGGAAAGTTATTGTTGCTGAAATCCAAGTGAGAGAGGCAACTGACAGTGAGGGTAGAGTCTACATATGCACAGACACCACCTTTCAGAGCAAAGTTTGAATAGAGAATGTAACTTACAAAGTGGAAACGGATTGTATATATGGGTTGAGAAATGTGCATTGGAGAGAATAGGATGTGAAGTTTGCACATAAAAAGGGATGCACAGGATCTGGGCAACAATGATGTCCACATATACTAAAGAAAAGTGGAGAAAATTGATCAGAATTTTTTTTCTTTTAAAGGGTGACAGCACATTGAAAGGTAGCAGTAGCCCTCCTGCTAGAAACATAGTTCGCAAAAGGTAGCCACAAAAGGTAGCCAGCTATAGACCAGGTGATAGAGTTAAACTGGGTGACATGATGTGCATACCACCCAAAAATGAGAAAATTAAGAGAACCCTCTATGTTAAAAATAAAGACTGATATACTTTTTACCATAGATTTGCAAAGTATAGCTTTTGCACACTTACCAAAACAGTGGTGAGAGAATCACTAGGTAAATATTCAAGATTGTGCATTGGTTGGCACAGGCAAATAAAATTTTTTACCAAATAAGATGTCTCAAATGTTGGGTGGAGATGAAGAAAGAAACATTCTCAGTAATCACAAGCAGAAATAGTTATTAAAATTCTGCCTGTTTTTCACATAGGTTTAATATATTATCAAGCACTAATGTGCATTTTATTCCTTGGTATTTGTTTTATTGATGTGAGCACTGGAAATATATTCCATATATTCCACAACATTGTCCTCTGTATGGGGATCAAAACAGAAGATGTGTCCAAGAAAATCAGGAAATATGATGTTCATAATTTCAGCAATACTTTCTTGCTTTAGCTTAAATGAAACTAGAAGTAAAAAGAAAAGTTTATCCTAACCCTAAAGAAGGGAATTAATCATTTCCATCTAAACAAATAACTTCCCTTCTTACAAGAAAAAAGTAACAACTTTATATAATAAAGTTTTTTTTTTTTCAATCGACTATCATTATTTATTTATAGAATACTTACGTTTGAGCTTTTAGAGCAAATTTTATAATATCCTCTTTTGTTCGATCTCCTCTATGAGTATATATGTCTTCACCTTTAACACTGAAAACAGATAAAGAAATGAAAATTATCAAAAGATCACAAATTTAGCACAGACAAGCAATGCATCCCAGCACTGTCTGGGTATTATGACCCACAACCACATTGTATTATTTGTTCCATTCTTGTGGGCAGAATCAGCACAGTTGATAGACAGTGGACTGGATTATTGACATAATGGAAGTTATAGTTTGTTTAAAAGTGAAGGGGGGGGGGGGGTTACAATTTCCATGGGTTTGCATGAAAGTGCTCTCTGTTCTTAAGAAGGATCACAAACTATGTATTGTTTCATCACATAAAAGGGGGTTAATACAATTTTGCCCAGAAATCACGTTTTCAAAATATATACTTTTTTTAAAGTTTAATTTTTCTGAAACAAACACTCAATGGCCCCTTCCCCCACCTCACCCACCCGACACCTACCCACTTTCATAAACCTAAAACCTCCCAATGTTTCACACATGCATAGAATTATACTGAAATAGCTGATGTAAAAAACACCAGACCACCACCAGAAAACCCATGCTAGAAACAATAGGTAAACAACATTATTTCTGAAGAAACTTTTTTGCTTTCCAAAAAGCTAAAAGTGAAACATTGGGAGTTTGCAGCTTTTTGAAAGTGGTGAGGTGATGGGTGGATGTTCGGGAAGATTTTAGAGTTTCTTTAAGAAAAAAGGAAGAAGAAAATTCTTAAAGATTTGTACTCTCTCTTTTTTTCTCTGTGGATTACCAAGAAAAAAATTTAGAAAAAAGTAAAGATGTAGAAATTGGGGTGGGGAGGGAGAAAATTAAAATATTGAGAACATGTTTTTTCAGTGAAATCCTAATTTCCTGTATTGAAAACATAGGGATTGGAAGAAATCTAGGGAAAAAAATCAGGTGGGAACGCAAATGTCACCTTGGACTTGCTAGAAACAACAGGTAAAGGACAGGATTTCTGGGAAAACTTCCTTTTAAGTTTATATCACAAACACAAATTACAGAATAGAAAAAGGTCATTTCAACAGGATTTGAGCTGTAATTTTGCATGCGCACACAGCAATAATTAACATAATTCATACAGAAGTTTTACCCTGCGTGTGTGCGTGTGTGTGTGCATGCCAAAGAAAGTTATTTTATGGCATTCATTCATTTGAAGCAGCTAAGTGATCAACTCATTCATATGGCTCATCATATGGGATCATATGATTGTTCATTAATTTCCATAAAAATACTTTATTTCTTTATGCAGTGAAGGGAGCAGAAATTGAAAGAGAGGAGAAAGTGAAAAGACAACATTTGCTTTGAAGTGAGAGCAGAAATTGAAAGAGAGGAGAAAGTGAAATATGTATGTAAGTGTGTATGAAATGGACGTGTGCTTAAGAGAGAAATAGAGTGACTGAGTGAGTGAGTGAAGATGTGTGTTGTTATGTATGTAACTTGAGTGGTCTGTAGTAGGAACAATCATCATCATCATCATCATCATCATCATCATCATCTTTTAGTGTCAATTTTCCATGCTGACGTGGGTTGGATGATTTAACGAGAGCTGGCAAATAGGAGAGCTTCACCAGGTTCCAGTTTGACTTGGTTTGGTTTCTACAGCTGGATGCCCTTCCTAACATCAGCAACTTTACAGAGTGTGCTGGGTGCTTTTTCTGTGGTGCTGGCACAGGTGCCTTTTATGTGGCACTGGTAAATGCAAATATATCTAAATTTCCAAAAATGTATGACTCACACTAAGAATATCTACTATTGCTTTGTCTTTTATACATATACCATGAGAATTAGACTGTTGCTAGGGTTGTGTGTACCAACTACATATACTGTATAGAATCTATATAACCAAATTGTGTCTGTGCATGTGATTTCATTTTTTTACTTACAATTTTATGGTAGGGAATCCTTTGACTCCAAACATATTGGCCACATTTGAATATTTGGTACAGTCCAGCTTTCCTACTTTGATGGCAGTATGGCGAAGATGGATATAAACTTGATTGTAGATAGGTTCTAATCTCTGGCAATGGCCACACCATGGTGCATAAAACTGAAATTAATAAACAATTCACAACAGTAAGCATCCTCCGTTCATTAATTACACAATAGTGAGACTTCCACAATGCAAAAATATACAGACAACATATATACATTACACAGGAACAAGATATATATTCACTATACATAATCAACATAAAGAGAAATAATGAAGCTAAATATACATTTAATTTATACAGGACAGAATGGCCCAACCCATTCAGTATATATGTGACTGTTATCATTATTACATGACTCCAGTCAACACAGTGGTAATACTAACAAAATCCTAGTGGCAAGTGTTAGCAACTATGACAAAAAAGGGGAGATAATTACAATAAGTTAAGAATTGACTCTCACAGTTAATTTACATGAGATGGAAAGTCTGATCTTTGTTTGCAGGCAAAGGACAGCAATGAACCTGTTTCAGCCTTTTAGATCTCATCAGCATGGTATAGTTTGTTCGAGCTTGCTTCATTAATTGACATAAATTTTTCAGAAATTCAATAAGAGTTACAAATAGTTTTTGGTCAGTATAATATGAAAAATAAAAAAATAAGAAGGAGCTAAAAGAAATAACTCAAATAAGCTTATGGCATTAATTTGTATAAATATATTAAGGGATTTTGTATTGAAGGTCATGCACATGCAGAAAAAAATTCTAAATTTCTTGAATTTGTCTCTAAGATGTTAAAAGAAAACAAAAAATGTTTCTAAAGATCAGGTTTCTAAAGCAAAAACCTGAGGACAATTGTCAGAGTTCATTCAATTAATTTTATCTTTTTAATTACGCAAATTATAGTGGTCAAAGATTAAGAGAAAAATTATAATTAAGAGCGTGTGTGTGTGTGTGTGTGTGTGTGTGTAGCATTGAGTACATCACACCTTAACATATTTATCCAAACTTATGCCATTGGCCCATTTGCGTTATCTCCCTTAGCTCACTTCATTTATTTAATTTCAGAAGAGAAAGGTTTATGACCGGCAGAGTAAACTTGTTTGAATGTTTGCATCAGAGTGAAGTCTGCTAAAGACACCTAAGAGCCAGATGGTAATACTAAACCAAGTAACAAATTTACCTTACCACCCAAGAGATACAGTTCATCTAATGAACTCCCTACGCAGTTACTATCTACCCAGTTTCACTCACAAAGCATAGGCCATACTGAAGCTGATAGCAGACACTTACTTGTCCAAAGTTCACAGAATAGGATCAAACCCAGAACTATGGGATTGCAAAGGAAGCTTTTTCACTACATGGCCATGTAGGGATCCTTCCTATACTGCAGTCATAATAATCAAGCTTATTATTTAAGAACACTTAATGCATACTGCTTCAGCAAATTAAATCCATGGGATATATCAAACTCTACTTGACCACCACAGAACATCCATGCATCAGTCAACCAAACAAACAAACAACATAAAACACTCACAATCAACAGAGTAAAGGTTATATTATGTTTCAATCTTAATAATTGTTGTTGGAGCAGAAATTTCATAGCTGGTGTCAAATCAAATTAAAAACTCAAGCAAAAATGTTTAAAAGTGTATTTGAAAAATGCAAAAATAATAATTTCAATTTCCCAACTGAAACTTTTCAAGTATCATTATTTCTTCTTGTTTTTGTTTGTTTGTTTTTTTTTAATGTACGGATGGAATAGTTTTTGTTGTCGAAATTATTTAATGTCTGCTAGAATGGTGGGAAAAGTTCTTCAGATGTTGGGCCTCACAGAGGAGATGATAAAGGATCAAGACCTCCAGCAGTGTGCTGTGCTTGAGAAGACACATCAAGCTAAGTAAAACTGTGACTGTCCATACATACGGGTATATCCTTTACTTCCCCTCTCAGTCAAGAGGCTGTTGCCTTGAGGACTCACAGGTCCTGGTGTCACATAAAATGCACTTGTGTAAAAGCACCCAGGCCAGCATCACATAAAAGTGCCAGTGCCACATAAAAAGTACTCAGCGCACTATGTGAAGCCATTGGCATTAGGAAAGGCATCCAGCCATAGAAACCATGCCAAAACAGACAACTGGATTCTGGACAGCTGGCCATCTCCTGTCAAACCATCCAACCCATGCCAACATGGAAAGCAGATGGAAAAGGAAAATGATGAGAGTAGTATGGAATGAGTGAATTGGGCATGGTTGTTGGATACTGACAATTTGGCACGGTTGACTTGACACTGAACTTGTTTTAGTGACAGTATATTTTGGCACTCCAGGCACACAGACAACACACACACTTATACACATGCATGCGCAGAGATAACACATACAGACATAACTAGATGTTCACATGCATAAAGTGAAAAGGAGAGAACAAGAGAAACATCAACACATCTGATATAAATCAGCATGGAATCATCAATACCAAATAGGGAATGCCAAAACAGCTGTGCCAAAACATCTCATACTAAGTTGTACTTGTGTTAAGGCATATTGTAACAAGAAGAGTTATATACCTTAGTCACAAGCACAACAAAGTTAGGTTCCTTGCAATGTTAAGGTTTGAATTTGTGACTCTTGTAGTTCTGGGTTCAATCCTACTAAATAGCACATTAGGAAAGTGTCTTCTATGGTAACCTTGGTGTGAGAAACTATGCAGAAGACTATCATGTATGCAAATATGTACATGTGTGTACCCATGTCGAGGTTATGTCAAAATGAAATATAACCCTAGCAATTCAACAAATAGATGTTGATAATATAAGTACTTGACTGAACTAAATTTGGTTTCAATGCTATTAGACTAAAAGCCTTAGAGGTTTAAATTAAATGACTGAGACCATTAAAAAATAAAATCTAAGAATAAAATAATATATAATGGGTTGTCAGTTGATGCACAATTTAAATTTTTTGTAAATATAATCATTATTATATTTACAAGAGAAAAATTCAAACAATGATTGTTCTAAAGACTAATGCAAGACACCCACACAGATTATCAGTGAATTAGAAGCAGAATAATGAAAACATAATAATAAAATACAAGTAAAGCAGAGTAAAATAAAAATGAAAAGTTTCAAAATACAGGTCTGGTGCAGATATTAATTAATGAAGTAATGCTCTAAACATTAATATTGATTAAATTGATCACAATTCTTCTCAGTCATCAATGAATGCAACTACAGTCCATTGTATGATACAATAAAAATCTGTACCAGTATCCACTAACCATCAGCAGTTTTTCAAATAACTTTGACAAAACAGACTGATAAAGCTTTTCTCTCTCTTCCTCACTTTCTCTCACTCTGCCTTTTTCCACATTGTTGATACATATGTGAAGGCACATGGCTCAGTGGTTAGAGCATTGAGTTCATAATCATGAGGTAGTGAGTTCAATTCCCTGACCAGGCTGTGTGTTGTGTTCTTGAGCAAGACACTTTATTTCACATTGCTCCAGTTAATTCAGCTGTAAAAATGAGTTGTGATGTCACTGATGCCAAGCTGTATTGGCCTTTGCCTTTCCCTTGGTTAATATCGGGAGGCAGATATGCATGGGTGACTGCTGGTCTTTCATAAACAACCTTGCTTGGACTTGTGCCTCGAAGGGGAACTTTCTAAGTGCAATCCCATGGTCATTCATGACTGAAGGGAGTCTATACCCTTTACCCTGATACATACAAAATACACTACATGCATTCCTTGCATTGCCTAATGGTTAGGATCTTGTCCTCACAACCATAAGGTCATGGGTTCAATTCCTGGACCAAGTGATGTATTGTGTCCTTGAGCAAGACTCTTCATTCTTCGATGCTCCAGTCTAATCTATTGAAACTAAGCACCAATCAAATGTTGATGCAGCTGTCTTTCTCTGCAGCTGCTCACATCTTCAATATTTTGCTGGGTCAAGGATAGTAGAGCCAAGAGTATGTGTATGTCTACCTGCAACTATATAAACACCTAAAACAACCAGTGAGAACATAGTATTTGCTACCTAGTCATAACCCAATTGGTGAGTGATGGCTGTATTTCTTTACAAACATCCTCAGATATATCTTTGGAAGTGTAAATATATAAACTTCACACGCTTCTTTCTATTGCTTTTTAGTTATTTCCCAGAGACGAATATGAACATAACCAATCGATACAACTCAGAACTAACAATACAGTATAGTATGAATGTTATTGCTGTTCTGCCAGGTGACGTAAATTAATACTGTATTTAATATTTAAGAAAGACCGATTTATCTTCGGAAATGACGTAAGTCAAAATTACCTAACCATTGGTATATGTGTATGTGTGTGTGTGTGTGTATATATATATATATATATATATATATATATATTATATATATACAACAGACTTCTTTCAGTTACTGTCTACATCTAGTCACAAGGTTTGTCAGCCTAGGGCTATAGCAGAAGACACTTGCCTAAGATGCTCATGAAGGGACTGAACCCAGAACCATGTGGTTGGGAAACAAACTTCTTACCACACTGCCTCACTTGTGCCTATTAAACATATGACATTTTCTTTTGTCCAGCTGTTTACAAAATGCCTAGAATTAACCAGAAAACTTTTAGACAATCAAATCACAGCTATATTCATAAAAATTCGTAAAGATTTTATTTACAGTTAGAGCACTTTATAAAATGAAAATTAAATTTAAAAAAAATCATCTTACCTCTACTAGCCATAATCCTTCTTTTCGCTGTTCCAGAAAACTAAAATAAAATTTTAAACATTTCAAAAGTAATTTTTTTATACAAGTGATGATGTAGTATAACTAATTATCTTCCATGACAATTTAATAATTGAATAATGGTATTAGAATAACAGGATTAGCCTATTTTATATTTATTGATAGATTTAATACGCACTAATCTTTTCATGAACTACAATGACTCATCATGCTCACACTTACCGCTCATCTTCATAGCATGAAAACAATGGATCAAAAGAATCTCTTCGGGACAACATGCTACTCTAGACAGATATCTATTTTCTATAGTTAAGCCAAGACATTATCATTTATGCCAGGCACAAGCAAAATGTGGTTTTGAGTTCAGACCCACTGTGTGGCATTTTGGACAAGTGTTTTATACTATAGCTCTAGGCTGACCAAAGCCTAGTAAGTGCATTTAGTGGTTAGAACCTGAAGCAAGCCCATCATATTATGTGAGAGAGAGAGAGAGTGTGTGTGTGTGTGTGCGTGCGCGCATGTGTGTGTGTGTGCACGCATGTGTGTGTGTGTGTGTGTGTGTGTGTGGCAAGATAAGATTTTTGGAGCTTCTTTGTCTTGACATCATGTTATAGTTGTAAACAAGTGTCATCACGATACAAACTGTGTCCTTTGCTTCCAATCTCCTGTGAAAATGTGTCCAGCCATGGAGTTGGTGACAGGAAAGGCATCCAACCCATGCAAGCACAGAAAAGTGGACACTAAAACAATGATGATGATGATTGCTGTTACTAGTCTTTTACTGTATTTGATAATGTTATTGTTTACTCCATTTCTGCCCTGACACAGTAAATATTTCAGCATTCTGACTACAACTATACCATTCTTTTTGGGTTTTTTTTCAAAAATAGTGTATTGAGGATTGCATTATCTAACATGGCTTTTTAACTACTATTCTCAGCAAGGTGAATTAAACACATAAAGTCTCATGGAGGATAGAGAAGTTTGAAACTGTACCCCTCTATCTTTCATGGAGTAATGTCAACTGATTTGTAGTCTCAGGTCTGTTTGACATATAAGTTTTTATTCCAATCTTTAGGACTTTTCCTTTATTTTGGTGGGGAATGTTAAAATAAGACTTTTGCAGAACTTAATATGTATCTGATGGTAAAACGACACTGAATGAAAGCATCCTTTTCAAGAGTTGATATGGTATTCAATCCAACAAACATTAATTTTACTAAAATTACTATATGTAAATAGCAGACTAGACAAATTTATAAAAACAGCAAAGCTTTGAGTGAGATGTAAGAGAAACTGTTATTCTTTATGAATGTTTTAAACTTCCACTTGAAGAGGATCTTAACTAGAAGCAATAATTCAGCTGGCTGAAATTCAACATCACACTTTGTTCTTATGTTATGAATCTTCTTAAGGTCTTTGTCAGTTGTTTGAAGATTACCAACTGAAAAAGAAAACTGCCAGCTGAGAAAGAAAGAATGCATGACTGTTCAGTATAAATCTTGCATCTTACAGATAAATAATGCTAGGATTGGCATCCTCCTGTGCTCAGACAATTCAGATGTCAATGCATCAGATGATTAATAGGTTATAGTTTAGTAGTGTTCAGAATTAAATTATACTTTTAAATGGGTATGTGAAAACAAATCATATATTTATTATACACATATACACTTTGTGTATGTATTAATAAAAAATAAAGAAAATAAAGAGATTAAAAGGAAAGAAAGAAAGAAAGAAGAAAAATTTTATTCAGAATATGAATTAATAGCCTATATAGCAAGCATCCATAACATTGACTCACAAGCCAAACCTAGTCTACTTACTCTAATTAAGGATAACAATTATTGAAATGTTAGCTGAAGCCAATGTGATTAGATAATTCATCTATAATTTCAAGCTATAAGGAGAGTGAAGAAAGCATACAATTTACTAAAGATTTAACGAAAGTATCTGCCAAGTGCTTTTAACATAAAGATATTTAAGAGATAATGAATGCATTAAAATAATAAAAAGAAAATAAAGAGTGCCTGGCAGATTTACAGCATCAAAACAATAAGCACAACTATGTAGATAGGTCTAATATAAAGCAAAAATCACTTTAAGTTTTTAGAAGATTCTTCTCAGAAAGCTGTATCAAAGAATGTACCATAATTTAAAGAGTATTGTAATTTGCTTGAAGAATTGCAAAATATGTAGAAAATCAAACTGTTATAGAAGGCAATAACCACAGACAGAACATAAAACATTAAAAAAAATAATAAAGGTATTGAACAGTTACCTTAGAAATATTTCAATACCTCTCTTTGTATTATTAACTTTTATATTTAATGTTCTATCTACACTGCTATCATTTCTGTTTTGTAACATGTCCCACCCATGCCAGCAAGGAAGGTGGATGTTAAACAATGATGATGATGATGATGATGATGATAATGGTGATATTTCATTTTGAAACTTAATTAAAATAGGCCAATACAATAAAATTTTCCTTAAACTGAGCTAGACTTAATCAGAAATATCTATACCAAAACTAAAGATTAAATCACAAATGCCACCTGCTTGTATAACTCCACTGATATTCACCTCTAAAAATAAGAATACAAAGGAAATACATAGAAATGAAGTAATTCCGTTAATAAATAATTATATCTTTTTAATTTTCTTTTTCTATTTCTTACTGTTTTAATTATTTTTCGTACACAACTAACCTTTCTCATATTTTCCAATCTTGATTTCAAAAATGTAAAAGAAAAAGTAATAAAAGAAGCATAATCAATAACGAGAGCACAGAAAATACAAAGGAAAGTATATATCAATGCCGTTAATGTCTTGGAAAATAGCCAAACGGCAGAAATAATGGTTGCATTGATATTCAGTAATTGTTGGTCTTCATGAAAAATGTTTAAAAAACTGTATATCATTATAGATGGCTAATAACCTTAATCTTAAAGATTGCACTCAATAAAGACAAAATATTTATTAAAATCTATATTTTCTTTGTGCTTTCATTTTCAAAGAAATTCAAATTAAACTCAGCCCTACATAATCAGGTCTTTCTAAGGTAGTTCAAAAAAGGCTATGAAGACCACTATCATACTTACACGTACCAATAAAAAGAAGTGTTAAAGAAAGTTTAAGAAAAAAATTACAAATTGTCAACTAATAAGAAAGAAAAAAGACAGCGCATTTCTGTTCAATAAAAACAGTTAATATTATGAGATTAATAAAGGCAGTGAGCTAGCAGAATTGTAAGAATGTCAGACTAAATGCTTAGCAATATTTCATCAGTCTGTACATTCTAAGTTCAAATTCCACCAAGGTCCACTTTGTCTTTTATCAGAGTCAATAAAATAAGCACCAGCTGAACACTGGGGTTGATGTAATCAACCTACACCCCAACCCACCCCTGAAATTGCTGGTCTTGTGTCAAAATTTGAAATCAATATTATGGGATTAATAATTCATGAAGAGAATTTAGATATAACAATACAAGAAACATTTGCTTCACAAACAAATAACAACACATAACTGAAAATTCAATATAGAATATATGAAAATAGTCTCCTTAACAGTTAAGGAGCACTCCAACTCATCACCAAGTTATAATTATTCATGTCTCCATAACTACCTGACAGCTCGCTCACATAACTTGAGCATATGGTGTGTGTGTGTGTGTGTGTGTGTGTGTGTGTGTGTGTGACTGTGTGTGAATGTGTGTGTGTGACTGTGTGTGTTTCTACAAATGGATGGATAGATCAAAATAACAAACTGAGTTTATTAATAACAAGTTTCGTATCTCACCTAGAACATTATGTAATGCTCATATCTTCACATCTCCCCCACAGAATATTTCTCCTAGAGACACTTTCACCACAAGTATTACACCATTATTCAACATCAACATAGGTTCTCTATAAACTAGAAGCACCATCACCTTCATTTGTTTCAAGTGGTTCATATTTAGGTTTGATTTAGTCCACATGAGTCAAAAATACCATCAGATTCCTTATAAGAACAGCAGTGTTGTTTCCATTTGGCAACAGAAAGCTTGCAATTTCTGATATCAAACTATTAGTTTTTATAAAACAGCTACTCATCAAAAGAACTTGTGCACCCTTGATCAGGATGTGATCAGGAGTGTACAAGTTTGATGCCTCATCAATGCTGAAGGACTCTGCAGCTTATTAGCATGAGGAATACTACAATAACTGAGCATTAATTGGAAAAAATTACTCTAATTTTTCTCTCTGGGAGGATATCACAAACTTTATTTAACTGTTTGAACTATTTGTTCTGCAATTTCATTGTTTGTGGGTGATTGGGGGGGGGGGGGAGTTTGAGGTCAGAGATTATCATCATGAAATTTTGGGGAACTATGACACCAAAACCTTCAGCAGACTTTTGAAAGCGGTCTCCTTATCAAAACCATGAATAATCACTAGTAGCAGCAATCCACTACCACTAACAAGGGCACAATCTCTGAGTACAGGATTCCAGGGATCTAATTCCTTTGTTCTTTTAAAAATGATTTATCACTTCACATTTAGAACATCTAAGTATGTAGTCCTCAACATCACAAGAAAAACCAGGTCACCATCATTACAACCAAGAAAATCATTAAAAACTTCAAGCTTTAATTATCTGTCACCTAGATACTTAAGGCAGAACAAGTAAGATCAAAAGTGCAAACGATGCCATTTCCAGAGTACAAGGTCTTTCAGCAGTGAGACTGAACCTGAAAGGAGACTTAACTTCTTATACAACCACACCTGCACACACACACACACACACACACACACACACACACATATGAAAGCATAAATTTCACACACAGTTCATACTTTAAAACAGCTGCTGAATATGCTGCTCTTAAAGACTGTTTTAGCCATCATCGTTTAACGTCCGCTTTCCATGCTAGCATGGGTTGGACAATTTGACTGAGGATTGGTGATCCAGATGGCTACACCAGGCTCCAATCTGATTTGGCAGAGTTTCTACAGTTGGATGCCCTTCCTAACGCCAATCACTCCAAGAGTGTAGTGGGTGCTTTTACATGCCACCGGCACGAAGGCCAATCAGACGGTACTGGCAACAGCCACGCTCAAAATGGTGTATTTTACATGCCACCTGCACAAGAGCCAGTCCAGCGACACTGGCAACGACCTCACTTGAATGACTTTTCACATGCCACCGGCACAAGTGTCAGGAACGCGAAGCTGCGGCACAAGTGCTGGTAACGATCACACTCGAAAGGTGGTGCCACGCAAATCAGCCCCACTTGGATTTATTGCAAGTTGAAGTTTAACGACCTGGTAAGAGATAGCAGTAAAGATGGGCAATGATGAGAGTGGTAAACGTCATTGGAGAATGATGGTTAACAGCAAAGAAGGATGGCAGGTACTGTGAAGGATGGGAGGTAGAGTAATAAAGGAAAAAAATAGAGGTGATAGAACAGAGACAGGTCAAATGCCACTTTTCACTAAGCAGGCAGTATGGTAGTAAATAGGAAAAAAGGTAAGTAAGAGATAAGAGGGTAACAGAAGGAGCATTCAACTGGAATATAATGGGCAAAAGAGTGATGTGGATGTATTGTTCATCCACTAACATTTTAAGGACCACTTTACAATGCTTGTACTGGTGGATTGGTGTTTTCCAGCACCAACTGTTACCACTTATCATAGTTAATAGCCATTTCCTTCATGAGGTTCAACCGGGGGTAGCAGAGACTACTATTAAGTATCTAGAAATAAAAGAAGACAATCAGGAATATTTAACAAAGAGAAAAGCAAAAAGTAAGAGGTTTTCACATGTTTTGCAGCATGAAGATCAGAGGAATGAGTGTACCAGACCAATGACATTGGCAAGAAGTGTGAACAATATGATATTAGTACACTTACTCTTACTGACGCCAAAAAGAAAGAGGCATAAAAGTATTGGGTCATCCTATAAATGATGTGGTTTTTTCAAAAGCATGAACTAAAAGATGTTATCTGTTTGGTCGGATATGAAAGGTTTAGGCCACTTTGAACTTTTAAACCCAAACCAAACGATAACAAAGAAGATCTACTGCAAGCAGCTTGAGCGGCTTAAGTCAGCACTAGAAGAAAAACGACTATCTTTAGTTTCAAAACAGGTGTTCTTCCATCAGAATAATGCTCAGCCACATAGAACAAGGATGACATTCCAAAGGGCTAGAGCAGTTTGAATGGGAAACAATGCCCCACCCACCATATTCACTGAACATTGCCCCATCTTATTATCATTTATTCCGCAGTCTTCAAAATCATTTGGACAGAAAAAATATGAATTCTGTAGATGAAGTCAGAACTGTAGTGGATGAGTATTTTTTTGTCATGGACAAGTGAATTTTGGAAGAGGGTCCTTGCAAGTCTACCAGATAGATGCAAGAGCATTGTAGAAAATGTGTTTCTCTTAATTCTGAAAAATAAAAGAACTATGAAAAATCCACCTTTATGAGATGACTGATACTATCACAAGAGGTTAGGAAATGAGGAGAATGAATGGAAGGGAGACCAGTCACAAAAGCTAATAATAGCATAGTCACAAGCAGAATTAAAAATATGAAGGCAGAGAAGGCAGCTGAACAATCAAGTGTTAGAGAAGTGCGTAGTTAATCACATAATACAAAAAGATGACTAAAGTAGGAAGGAAGACAGGATTCTGCTATCATCAGGGAAAGAGACATGCTTGGCTTACAGTTTCTTCAGTGTAAACTATGGACACACAAATGGTATCACAAGCAAGCTGATAGAGAGAAATTAGATGGACAGGAGTAGTTAGCAGTAAAAGTACCCATGAAATAAATTTCTTTATATGCTTAAAGACTTACCAGAAGTCTTTTGCTAACTAAGTGACCAAAGTAGTAAACGTGAGAGTCCCAAAAGCAAAGTAGCCAGAGTAAGAATGTCATCAAAGTTCACGTGCGAGTAACAAAGACCTTTTCTCCCAGATTGTGTGCAGCATAGATTATATCTTTTGAGTTTGATCCAGAATTAAGACAGTGCTTCTTTACAGTGTTATATACATAGACTGTCGTACAAGAATTTTAAATGAAATATAATTGCTCTATATGGTCACTCAAACTGCTACAAAGTAGCAGTCAAATATCACTCAAATTGCACCTTATCTTCTTGAAAGGAGATATACAATACAAGTTTTTTTTTATTTCTACAGATATTCTTTAGAACTTATAGCCAGCACTGATTTTTGTTACTATGATTTGTATTGAGACGTCAGATGTAAAGGAACAATGTGATGAGAGACAAAAGTGGGTAATGAGTGTATATGTCCTATTTCAAGGGTTGTTGCCCCTTCTTCAGCACTCATCTAACCCACTATTACCTCCGACCACATTGTTTATATAGCCACCGCATGCAGTGGTGTTAAGTTATCAGATATACCAATTTACATATTAGACGCATTCCTAGGGCTGGTATGTAAACATTTAAGATTTGTAGGGATGTGGTACTTCGTTATGCAAACACTATATACTATAATATACTGCTAACTGGACCCGTGAAAAATTCATGGTAAACAAAAAAATGTAAGCATCTGTAAACAGTGTACTGATGCCATGAGAAAAGTTTGTATATTATGACCATCTGTCTTTATGTTCTCAGTTCAAATTCTGCTGAGGTCAACTTTGTCTTTCGTCCTTTCGGGGTTGATAAATTAAGTAGCAGTTGTGTACTGTGGTTGATCTAATCAACTGGCCCCTCCCCACAAAAAATTCAGGCCGAGGAAAGTATATTGTGACAGTTACAGAATATAGAAAGTAATGTAACACCAATGGCTATATAATCCAACCAAAATATCTCAGTTACACAAATGTAAACAGAATTACTATTTAAACTTAAAATACATCATACATATTCAACGAACCTTAATGTACAAATTGAAATGCAAAAGAATGAAATAATAAATGGATTTATGAATGCAAGTTTGGTAACTGTGTTTATTTCCACAACACTACATTTACTATTACAAACGTGTTTTAACTAACCTAAACTACACAACACACACACACAAATACATTCATATATATATATATATGTCTCGAGTTGTAGCTGTAATTGAAAGGGGCCGGCCTTGTCATAATCTGTGTGAGGCTGAATCTCCCTGAGAACTACGTTAATGTTATGCATGTCTGTGGAGTACTCAGCCATTTGTTTCATTTTATCCTCATGTGGTAATGAAAAGTTAAATTGACATCCAATATTTGCTGTATATATCTATGTATGAACTTTTCTTTGGATTTATGTATTTACTGTCTCTCTCACTTCCTCTTCTCCCCCCACTTTTGATTTAACAATGTGTATATGTATCTATATGTCTACTTCTCTTGTGATGTAATAAACATTTAAAAACACAAAACAAACACCGTCACTACTCACTGTCTCTTTCACTCTTATTTTCTCTCTCTCTCTTTCTTTCTCTCTTACATCCTCTCTAAAACATTTAAAAACACAAAATAAACGCCATCACCACTCACTGTCTCTTTCTCTCTTACTTCTTTCCTGAAACATTTAAAAACACAAAATGAACACCATTACCACTCACTGTCTCTATTGCTCTCTTTCTCTCTCACTTTTCTTTCTCACTCACTCTCTTTCTTTCTCTCTTACGTCCTCTCTGAATCATTTAAAAACACAGAATGAATGCCTTCACCACTCACTGTCTCTTTCACTCTCTCTCACTTCTTCTCTCTCACTTTGCCACTTCTTTGAAGTAAGTGTGACGCACACAACAGGTACGTACAAAAACAAAAAGTGTATTAATATTATTGATAGCATAGTATATTATAGTATAGGACTAAGCAACAAGTACTGAAGAACAACCTCCGGAAGCTGAACCTTTCAGGTGAGATGACAAAAGATCAAGATACCTGGCACCTGGCCATACTCAAGAAGACCTGTACTCCACAGCAAAGTGCTAAGACCAATCCTTCTGGTGGTGTAAAGCACTTGTGGTGGTGCCACATAAAAGCACTCATGCAAAAGTGCCTGTGCAGTGCCCTGTAAAAGCACCCAGGACACTGTGTAAAGTGGTTGGTGTTAGGAAGGGCATGCAGCCGTAGAAATCATGCCAAATCAGACTGGAGTCTGGTGCAGCCATCTAGCTTGCCAGTTCTGGTCACACCACCCAATCCATGCTAGCATGGACAACAGATGTTAAATGATGATGATGATGATGATGATGATGATGATGATGAACAACTGTGCCAACAAAAACCATCTTGCTCATACAATCATGAAAACTAAACAAGAAACAGCAAAAGAAAAATTAATTTGGGACAAAATAATGACAGAAACAAAGTTTAATCCATAAGTCAGAGTTATGTAACTTCCATGACACCAGTTTATCTCAAACGTCACAGGAATTTAACACCTTGTCATGCAGTGAGATGACTCAAGCTTCAAGGCAAGAAAACATTAAAACTGAAAATATGGTGCAATAAAACACTGAGCTACCATTGACATTTTTATGTAGAACTCAAAGGATAGACTGGAATTGTTTCTCATTGTATTCTTCAGCTTCGTGGCAAGATTTAAGCTTAACACTACAAACTAATGAAACATTTGTCAATCACATAGCATCTACTTACAGTAACATCAGTCAAACACATAGCATCTACTTACAATCAATCACATAGCATCTACTACAGTAACATCTGCTTACAGTAATGAAATTCATGTCTCAGGTTACATGAATTGAGCAAGAGAGTTAAGTATTTTTCACTAAAAATAGAGGGTAATGTTAATGATTGCATGTGAACTGTCAACCTTTGAGTTAGTTGGCCAGTCTCCTAACAAGTTTGCCTTCTGTAATTCTCTAACAGTAGAGAGAGGGGACTTAACACTGGATAAAGAAAATGAAAAAATAATAAAGCTATGACTGAAAGGCATAAAAACACATGTCAAAGCTACAAAGAGAATAATAGTAAGTATTGAATATCATACAACATTGATTACAAACTGATGCCAAAATTAGTGTCGGTTTGATGATGGAGATAATGGTGGGAGTAATGATGAGTATGATGATTATGATGACAATAATGTTGATGAAGCTATTATTATCAGGACATGAATACAGGCATCAACTATTTTATAAGAGGGAAAGGGCAAATAAAACATGCTGATTGGAGGAAGTGTTTGGCAAAATTATATATTTGCATGTGTGAGATATAGGGAGTAAGATTCATATAACTTACCTGTGTGTGTGTGTGTGTGTGTGTGTGTGTGTGTGTGTGCGTGTATGAGTATGTGTGCGTGCGTGCATGTGTGAACACACACATGCATGGAAACTGCAGCCAAATTTACTGTTGGTTTGATAATGAAGATGATGATGGAGATTGTTAATTGAAGCTAAGAAGTGGGTGATATCAGATATTGAATCTGATATAGTGTACAAACTGCTAGCTTTAATGTTGGATTAATACAGGTCATCAGAAAGTAATGCACCATTAATAGATTTAATTTTTGTCTAAAAAAAAAAAAAAAAAATCAATATTTGGCACCCTCTATGAAAAACTGATTACAACTATCTACATTGATAATTTGATTAAAAAAAAAAAACACATCAAGTTATATCTTGGTTTCATATTTATCACCTGCTGCTGCATTTCCTTTTGCCTGAGGCTATATTTACTACTATTACTATTACCACCATCACTGCCACTATAAGACTATAAGGCCAGCTTCACAATTTTCAATTTTCTTCTCTAGTCTAAATAAATAAAAGCTATAAGAGCATCAGCAATATGGGATGCAGGTATGTTTGCAATCAAAGAATTGTAACTATTCCTACCTAGTCAACACTTTGTGCATTACATCAGGAATAAAGAAACTATAGAGGTAACAATATTCCAGTCACAGATGTGATCTCTTGCTTACAGTAATGAGAGGCCCACTATCTGTAGTTCCAAAAAATCTGAGTCTTAAATTATACTGAATTTGGATTATAATGAGAGATAGTTGCACCAAACAACCAACCTCATTCTCTTTCTGGTCATTAGCAAGGCAGGGTGACTGGAGGTATAATAGGGATGTCATGGAGTAACTAGAGCAATCAGCACATCTTACTCTGTTCTAAGATACATGTTCCACAGCCTTTCTACTTATTGAAACTTGACTCCCTATTGATAGATTTCTTTCTCCTACACGATCCACTAAAAATCCAGTCTTCTCATGTGTGGGACAAGACCTTTAAAAAAATGGTACCAAGAGTTCAAAACTCATCAGCTATTCTCAAATTAGTTTAGCATATCAATTAATGTCTTTGAATAGGAGGGCAGTCTACTGTGAGATGCGGAGAATTAGTGGAGTTACATATAAGAAGTGGATACCAGGTGGAAGCTATGACAAAGGAACTGTCCTGAAAAAGAATTGGTAGGACCCCTTACCAAATCCTTTGGTAAAAGAGTCCTGCCAATTTATCTTCGGTTTATGTAGTATTAAATAAACGAAAAATAAATTTCTCATTGAATATATTTGGCTTGTTGCAAATTGCTTTCTCATGGAAATCTACAAGAGGCCAAAAATTTGAACTTAGCATTGCTAAGTAACAAATTATTCCTTAGTTTTACACAGCAGATGCTTTTCTTTTCATTTTGATAAAATTATACTATCCACGCCTGGTGTTGCCATCCGGTTTCACCAGTCCTCAGTCAAATCGTCCAACCCATGCTAGCATGGAAAGCGGACGTTAAACGATGATGATGATGATGATGACATCACTTACAAATAAGTGGACAGGGTATTTTCATTCGATGCAGTGCTTGTGACAGAATATGAACTGTTGATCAGTTGGCTGGTTGCCTGATGGTCTATTGATTCAGTTATCTATGATCTTTAGGAGCAATCTGTATCAAAAATGAAGTTGAAAGCAAAGCAAGGACGTTATTATCAGAGCTATCAAGAATAAATGAAGATAAGCCAATGAAGGAATTTCTATGTAGTCATTCAAGCTGTTAGAAATAGCAGCTAAATTTCTTTTAAATTGTACCATACCTCTATCTCAAAAGAGGAAAGACACATTAGATAATGTAGTCATAGATAACACTATACTTGCAAAAAAACAAATGGTCAAAGCTGGAACAACCCTGGTCATACATCTGCTCAGTTGGAGATGACCTGGGGTTAAAACATAAACAACTAGCTGGATTTGGAAAAGATGTTTTACTAAAGTTTTGAGAAATACACCTAATAAGGTAATGAAAATTTTATTTTTTATTGTGTATCTGAGTTTTATCTCTTTGAAACCATTTTAAAATATAGCAAAAGCCTGTCAGTTGATGTTATGAGCAGATATTTCCAAACTTTGAATATTTTTTTTTTTTTAAACTTGTACAGTGATATCACATTTCTTCTGAATACATTATGGTTTGCTGTGTTACTAACTGACCCTTTGGAGTGCGAGAAGAACATACAAAGGATGATTACTTTATATTTTAGTTATTTTAAAATGGAGTCTTGTCTGAATGTCGTTGCCATAGTGAGTCAACACATTTGTGGTCTTGTAAATGGAATGAAGGGAGTGAAGACAGAATGAGCAGATAGAAGCAGAGATCAGGAAGTAAAATCTGCATCTAAAAGTACAGAACTCAAAAAAGTCTTTGCGATGAAAGCAAATTTGAGATGTGACAAGAAAATTTTAATTGGTGTAAGTTGTAGTAAAGGTACCGTTTGCACACAAATTATGGCCATGCAAGTAGATTAGGTGAACTAGCAGAGATTATGAATTCTTCAACTAAGTGTATTGAAAGCAAGTTGTTGATAAAGGAATAACAATAATAATAATAATCTTTTCTACTACAGGCACAAGGCCTATAATTTTGAGGAGGGGGATAGTCAATTACATTGACCCCAGTACTCAACTGGTACTTACTTTATCAACCCCAAAAGGGTGAAGGGCAAAGTCAACCTCGGCAGAATTTGAACTCAGAACAGAAGTCTGATGAAATATCATTAAGCATTTCACCTGGCATGCTAACGATTCTGCCAGCTCACAGCCTTGATAATAATAATAATCCCTTGTACTAAAGGCATAAGGCCTGAATAATTGTGGGTGGGGGGACTAGTTGATTACATCAATCTCAGTGCTTCACTGGTAATTAATTCATTGACCCCCAAAAGGATGAAAGGCAAAGTTGACCTCAGCAGAATTTGAACTCAGAACACAGCAGCAGGTGAAATACCGCTAAGCATTTCGCCTGGCGTGCTAACAATTCTGCCAGCTTGCTGCCTTAATAATAATAATGATAATAATAATAATAATCATTAACTTTTCTACTATAGGCACAATGCCTGAAATTTGGGGGAAAGGGTAAAAGGCAAAACCAACCTTAGCAGCATTTGAACTCAGAATGTAAAGTCAGAAAAAATGCCATGAAGCATTTTGTCCAGCATGCTTACAATTCTGCCAGCTCACTGTCTTAATAATGATGGTTTCAAATTTTGGCACAAAGCCAGCAATTTCAGGAGAGAGGGTAAGTTGATTACATCAAATCCAGTGCTCTACTGATACTTATTTTATCAACCCCAAACACTGAAAGGCAAAGTCAGCTTTAGTGGCATTTGAACTCACAACATAAAGCCAGAAAAAATGCAGGAAAGCATTTGTCCAGCATGCTTACAATTTTGCCAGGTCACCATAATAATAATAATCCTTTCTATTATAGGCACAAAACCTGAAATTTGGTGGAGGAGATGGTCAATTACACCAACTCCAGTACTCAACTGGTACTTAATTTATCAATCCTGAAAGGATCAAAGGTAAAGACTTCAGTGGAATTTGAACTCAGAATGTAGCAACAGGTGAAATACCACTAAGCATTTCATCCAGCATGTTAACGATTCTGCCAGCTCACTGCCCTAATAATAATGCTATATAGTTGATGTTGCATGCTCCTTTGACCCATGAATAGTCAAGAAGGAAAGAGAAAAGGTATATAAATACAACCGTCTTAAGTACAAAATAGCCCGGCTATGGAAACTGAAGAAGGTGAAGATAGTACCAATTATTGCTGGGTTCTTGAGAACAGTATCAGAAGATATCAAGGAGAATATAAAAGAAATTGGAATAGAGTACTCAGTAGAACTGTTGCAAAAGGTTTGCCTCCTTTGCATGACCAGAATAATCAGGAAAGTATTAGATAGCTGAAAAGAACGGATAGCATGGTACCATAGGCTGCAGGTAGCAAGCCCATTACACATGTAAAACTCCAGGAACTCCAACAAAACCTGTGATAAAGAGAAATAATAATAATGGTTTCAAATTTTGGCAGCACTTCTGGGGGGGGGGGGGTTAGGTCGATTATATTGAGCCCAATGTTTAACTGGTACTTATTTTATTGACCTCAAAAGGATGAAAGGTGAAGTCAGTCTTGGCAGAATTTGAACTCAGAACTTAAGGATGAACAATAATAATATGTCAGCAAGCCCATACTTGAAACTGAAGGTGATGATAGTAGTAGTGGCCCAAGAACCACTGTGAGGATTCAACTACATACTCTCCCTTTTTCCACTACCCAAGTATGATGAGAATGGCAACAAGCATTCATCACTGCTTTAATATTACTTTTTCCATACAGGCATATGTTGGACAGTTCTGTTGTACACTGACACAGAATATAATTACACACCTCAGTCTTTCGTCATCACTTCCATGAATCCCAGTATCCTGAAATCTGACTGGAGTAGTTCTTTCCATATCTTCCATTAATATTCTCCACTGAGAGGACTCTTCACCCATTGATAAGCATCCATACTAGTGAAGTTGTCTCAGCTCACCTGCATTCTGTCTGTTAGTCTATCAAAGATCTCGCAGCATATGATATGTACCAATTTATTACAGTGCTCATTAAGTTGCTAATATTATTATATTGAGCAAAATATTTTTAAGACTGATCAAGGTGAGGTTAATATATGAAATATCAAATAACCTTTCTAAAGAGATCTTTCCACCCTCTCAAATACTTCCCCACTTCTTGTTTTGCAAGTTACTTGGCAACCCCATTAGTACCTGTAGTACAAGGAAAGCACCCAGAACACACTGTAAAATGGTTGGCATTAGGAAAGGCATCCAGCTGTAGAAACCATGCCAGAACTGACATGGAGTATGATGCAACCCTGTGGCTCACCAAATCCTGTCAATTCATGTCAGTACAGCAAACAGATGTTAAATGATGATGATCTTGTCATCAGAATACCACAGAACTATATAAACATAGTACATTTTATATATATTTTGAAGACCTTATGATCAAACTTATAGCTACCAGCATCGAAAACAACATATTTTACCAATTCTCTCAAATTTACCTTCATTTATAGTCCTTGTTAAATTTAGAACATATACCCAGAATAAATTATGCCCTCTTATTTGTACGTCTGTGTTCTTGTAGCTTACTTAAAAAAGAAAGGTTAGATTCCTGCCGATAGCTTCAATACTGTGTAATTAAAAGCATTGCAAAATCAGACTCTGATTACAGACAATTAACAGCCTGAATTTAGGCATTTGGCTGAGTAATAAAATTCTTTATATTATATCATTAATAATAATTAATATCATGTTTCTTATAAATTAGTCAGAAGTGGAATAGTTATTCCTAGGCTGGTGAAATCAATGCAGTTGATAACCATTTTGAACATTTGCAAATCAATGTTAAGTAAACTCCAGGGGCTTCTGTGCGGGGCAATGTGTTTTGTGTGGTGTCTGGGAGGTGAAGTACAGTGAGAATGACAGAATGAGGAATTACAATTAGGTTGAGTAGGAAGAGAAGGAATAAAGCAATTGTATAATAAATTGTAGAATAAAGCAGATGCAGTTATAGTACTGATAGAAGAAACAACAAGAGGACACTGCATTAGTGTTTGAGCTAATGATTTGCAGTGTGTTGGTGAGAAAATTGTTAATGAGTATCCCATACTTTGCTGTATGAAATACAAATTTTTCAAAAACAAAAGTAAACTGTTCAATTCAAGATCAGCTTTGCATATGTTAAAGTGTATAAGCTAGCATTCAATAAAATGTTGTACAGATTTTGTTGTACTTGGGGATGGTCATATTGCCAGTTTAGCCAATAAAAACACACGCACTGTATATTTGGTGTTCATTTGCTTCAGCTTTATATTACATTACATTACATTAATCCTATTTCAGCCTGAAATAGGATTAATGTAATGTAATGTTATATAAAGCTGAAGCAAATTAACACCAAATATACAGTGTGTGTGTGTTTTCATTGGCTAAACTGGCAATATGACCATCCCCAAGTACAACAACATCTGTTTCAACACACGATTTTACATCAAAAATCTTGCAAAACAAATATATAAACGGTTGTACAGATTATATGTATCATTGGTTAGGAGTTAGAGTTCAAGGTTAGGGGTTGTTTTAGGATTTAGGTTTAGAGTGTAGGTTAAGGGGTTATGGTTGGGATTAGGATTTAAAATATAGGATGGCTATGGTTGGAAAGCAGGAGTTCTGGTGAAATTACTTTGCACATGACTCACATCTGTAGCACATGTACCAAAACCAAAATGAATCAGACTATTTACTTTTTGTTTTGAATAATTGCTACTTCAGACAGTAAAGTACAGGATACTTATATATCAGTTGACAACTTCAATATAACAATGTAAAAGTTCCAGCATGGATGTAAGTAGTAATGGTTTGAGAGCAACATGTAAGCAGTGATGGTATTTTGTGTTGTGATTAAACAATTTCTCCAGAATCTCGGAGGATTAAGTACACATTTATTGTTACATTGGTTTATCTTAATTATTTTTATTTATTTATTTATTACTTTTGCGATATGGATAGATATTTCTACAGCAACATGTCAGTCTGTCCAAGATGATATTTTAAGAATTGTGCAAACCGACACCTCTTTTCTCTTCTTTCCTCACTCTCAGAGGGGCATAGATCTGAAAAGTTAAAACTCTGAATTTAAGGTAGATTAATTTACCGAAATATACTATCCAACGAAAAATTTTTGCCAAGACAGACTTTAATCATCTTCCTCAGGTTTACATTTTCCCCCCTTATGCAATCAAAATTGAGGGGAATGCCCAATAAAAAACATCTGCATTAAAACTGAATACAACTTTGGAGTTGGTAATCCAAACTTCATCTTCATAAATTGTTATTGTACCTTTATACAACTTCTCGGCTGTTTCAACCCTATAAAATTTGTGAACTTATGCATAAGCTATAGTAGAGAACATCGTTTTTGGTAAGGGAGATTTCTATTCAGATGTTAAACAGAACATTAATAAGATCTTTCCTGTAAATGTTTGCAGAAAGGAAAAAGAAAAACAAATGGATGGATGTAGGAATGCTAACAAAAAAGATTGAGTAGATCTTTTTCTCATTATATATTAACTAAAGATTATCTAAAAACACAAAGAGGATTGCATTACAGGTAGTTGCTGGAACTCTAGATAAATATTACTCTGTGTGTGTGTGTGTGTGTGTGTGTATTTACATGAAGTTAAATATATGTTCAGTCATAGAGTCACCAATGATTTCACATCCATATATTACTGCTCTAACTTTTAGAGTGTTCTTCTTTTTCGGATATATGATCCACTGACGATATATATAATTTGCGTATTCATTTATTGTTGAACAATTAAATACTAATGATTTTACTAGAAAAATTATAAACGATCACAATCAGCAGAACATCTTCCGTTACGATGATAGAAATACTCAAAACACGTTGTATTACTAGCACCTGGAGTGAAGAAAAAAGGCGTACTCATGAAATATACATACATGTGTATATATTTCGTTTGCGTATTTGTTTATTGTTGAACAATTAATTACTAACAATTTTTACTTAAACAAAAGATTACAATTAGCAGAATATCATCCGTAACGAATGTTACAAATACTCAAAACACGTTGTATTGCTATATTGCTAGCACCTGTACTGAAGAATAAAGGTGTACTATGAATTATATATATATACATATATATATATATATATATATATATATAACACTTGATAATAATTCGCGGATCTTATGTTTCGTTATAATAAGTAAATAACGTTAAATGTAAAAAAAAAAAAACTATTTATTGACCATAGTTAACAACAAGACGAGCAGCAACTAAATCATCTGCCTTCTTTTCGAAGACAGATCTAAGAAGTATATCAAACAACTTACTTGTAATCTAACTCAGTAACTTGAGCCAAGGCTAAGCCAACCACAACTGCAATGAAAGAAAATAGATTTAATGTTTCCAACTGCAAAAGAAAGAGAGAACATTTCATCACTAAAACAGAACAAGATAAAAAATATTTCTCTCACCGCTTAACACCGATTGGAAAGCAGCAAGCACCATCTTCAGCACTATAAACATAACAGGACCGAAACACAACAAATATTTTTATTTCGAAAATTATTCAAAATCGAATATAAGGAAATAATTTTTGGTAAATAATTATTAGTGTATTATTTTAAAATTATTGGAAGTAATGAATGTGTAATTTGGGCATTTTTACTAAAAACATTGATTTTTATCATTCACTCCCTTTTGAAAAGCATTAACTTTTTAAAATGGCTGCGACAATGAAAAATGCGGTGAGACAACTTTAATTCACACTTCTTTGATATTCTGCTTTCAATAATAACGTATTTTCAAAATCTTATTTGAATCGTCAATTGTATAAATATCATTGTAAGAGGGAAATCAGTATTTGTCATTCATTTCCATGCTCACTATCATCCCTCTCTTGGTAAATTCTTCATTCATCTGTTTGATTCGTCAGTAAAATTGTTTCGCATCATTTACACACCAGGAAGGTATTAAATATCTATGAAAACAAAATCTTTTGCCAAAATGTTATATTTTATATTAATATAAGATACACATTTCCTAATAACTGATTTTACTACATGATCACGAGTAAACTAATTCATTCTGAGATCAATCTGCTTTTAGTTTTGATATTTCCCTGACAACTATGCAAAAACGACTATATATATATGCGTGTGTGTGTAGTAATTCCATTTCAACAATTTTCCATGAGTTGAAACTATGCGAAATCAGTTGATTAGCTAACAACAATGAGCTACAACTCCTGAATCTATCAAATGTGATATTTCATTTTTTCGACTAATGTTATCAGTTGACAGAAATTGTTATAATCAGTTACTGTAATTTTTATGAATGTGATGCATCTAAGTATCCAGAAAATTGTTAAACCTAGTGAAGTGGAGTGACATGATAGCTTAGGGTCTAAGATATGTAATATAGCGAGTTGAAAAGCTCGCTTAGGTTATCCAAGCGGTTAGACAAAAACGCCCTTCATGTATGTTTACAATCTAAAAGCAACGAGAAAAACAAAGAAAACCCCAATGAGATCAGTTAACCAAATTTTTTGGAAAATAAAAACGATGTAGTTGAGACCATCGACATTGTCTTTAGTTCCTAGTAATTTCTATTAGTGGAATTGCCTCCCTTGCCTGAATTTCTATAGGATTTCTTTTTAATTTTTAGATCTTTGGAATATGTCTTGTCTACTAACTGCATGTTGTATCTGTTAGAATATGTCTTGTCTACTAACCGCATGTTGTATCTGTTATTATGTAGTCATGATCAGATTTGAAGTGTAAAGTTGAACACATAGAAGTTAAAATTTTAATTGAGGAAAATATTTTCCTTTTCAAGAATATGTGATAGAGTATAATTAAGAATATTAATGGTGAAGCATTACTTAATATAGATAGGAGCCAGTATACATTGTATAACATATTAATATCATGTAAAACTAAGGTGGCTAGCCAGCAGAATTGTTATCATGCTAGACAAAATGCCTAGCTGCAATTTGACCATCTTTATGTTCTGAGTTCAAATTCTGCTGGGGTCAACTTCGCCTTTTGTCTTTTCAGGGACGATAAAATAAGTACCAGTTGAGTATTGGGGGTCAATGTAATTGACTTTCAGTCTCCCACAAAATTACTAACTTTGTGCCAAAATTTGAAACCAGTTTATATAATACTGCTTAGAAGTAAGGATTTTGTTAAATCTCTATGATAAAATTTGTTTAAAATATTGGACCAGCAATATGCTGGAATGTACTGTGTTATGATATAGTTTATATTTTATAAGAAAAATGTTCTATTGTTGCAGGAAAGTGACGTGCATGTTACTTTTGAAGACCAGCAGAAGATCAACAAATTTGCTCGGCATAATGCTAAACTTCAAGATCTGAAAGATGAGGTTGCTTTAGAAAAGGTAAAGGAAATGAATTTTTGATATTATTTAATACATCATTGCAGTTTCAAATGTAAAAGTTTAATTGCCCACTAAGCTAAGTACACAGTATTTTTTAGTAGTGTCAAGGCAGCGAGTTGGTGGAATCAATAATGTGTTAGACAAAATGCTTGAAAGCATTTCTTCTGGTTCATTACATTTTGAATTCAAATCTCAATGAGGTCAGCTTAGCTTTTCAGGGTTAATAAAATAAGTACCAGTTAAGTACTAGGGTCAATGTAATAAACTAAACCCACCCTCTTCCCCCAAATTTCATGCCTTGTTTTTTTAGAAAGAATTATTTGGTAGTATTATATTCGGTTCCTTCAAATATAATAGGTGTTATATCAGTTGATTGATAATCTGATAGGTGTAAGGGACTGAAAGAAATTATCATTGTTTCTTGCATCAACTTTCCATTATATTATTGATTCCTCAGTATACTTGTAATAAAAGAATTTTAGACATTTTAAGACACCTGAACATTTTTTTTTTTCATAGTAGCATCATTTGAAAGTATCTCCTTCACATACCTTGTTTACCTTCTTCAAAGTTACTTAGTTTAGATAGCCATCAGGTGTAAAGTTACAGCTGTAATATAAATAATAGTTACTTTATGATTACTTGGTTGTAATTTCCTCTTTCAGTCACTTTCTTAGAATATATTTCACCAACTAAAGCTTATTTAAATCCACAAGAAATTCAATTGTTAGCAGTGAATTGGCAGGATGGTTAAAGCATCAAAATCTTTTTGTTGTATTTGTTATCTATATTGGGAGTTCAAATCCCTCCAAAGTCAACTTTGCCTTTTCATCCTTTTGAAATTGATAAAATAGAATCAAGTTCTGAGAGATTAGTATAAATGGCTGTTCTCTCCTCCAAATTTCTGGCCTTATGCCAATATTAGAAACCATTACTATTTTTGTCTATTTTCATATTATTCAATGTGTGTTCGAATGCCATGTTCTCAAGGGGAAATAACCTCATCTTCAATTGGAGGAGGTGGTAACCGTCAGAGAAAGGATGAAATAAAAACAATCAGATGTTATATTTTAATATTACTTACATTGTTACTAACGTTAAAAGTTATCTTTAGTATCTTTAACATAAGGAAAAATAGTTATGAAGATGTACAAACTTGTGAATCAAAATAACGGTAAGAAAATTTAGAGAACAGAATTTCCATGGACCCCAATAGTTATTATATTAAATGTAAATGGAAGATATTTTGATTTTGGCAACAAAAATTTTCAAACAAAAAAAACACACACTATGAAGCATATATAAGAAGTATGAATGTTGCATGGTTGAGAGACAAGGACACTGGATATGAAGGACAGAGATTTGATTATTAAATTTCATGAAAAGCAGAACACCAAGTAAAGTGAGAAATTAGCTGGACATTATTATAGATTAGAGACAATACTACATTTGTACAGACTATAAAATGAATAATAATGTGTACTTTGTGTGGTTAGATTTAAGGATATGGCCACATCATCATCTTCATTTAACGTCCATTTTCCATGCTGGCATGGGTTGGACAGCTTGACAGGAACTGGTAAGGCCAGGGGGCCACACCAGGTTCCATATTCCGCTTTGGTTTGGTTTCTATGGCTGGATGCCCTTCCTAATGCCAACCACTTTACAGAGTGTACTGGGTACTTTTTAGATGACACCATCATAGGTGCTTTTTAAGTGGCATCAGCACCAGTGCTTTTTACGTGGCACTTTGGTTTTAGGATCTCAGTTCTGTTGTGGTTGGCAGCTATTCTCAAGTATAACAATGCATCACATATCTCACTCCTAAGAATGCAAATCTATCCAACACTTGTGTGTATGGAAACTTGAATTTTAAAACCATGAAGAAAAATAAACCACTTAACTGTAAAATAGGAGCAGGACTTGTTATTTGTTCATTAAAGTAAACCTTAGTTAATAAGTTCCTTTCTCAGGGATTTATTCTATGATATGAATAGTCCAGTTCTTTAATATCACAACCATTGTGCCTCATCTTTGTTATTTAACATTTTAAAAGCATCAAGAAGAAAAGTAAATTATTTTTCTGATGAGGGTTTATTTAGAAAGATACCTTTGATCGCTTAGAAAAAGTAACTTTCCATCTTCCATTCAGAACTGATGAATCATGGCAAAATCTCCCCTACTTAGTTTAAGAAATAAAAGTCTCTCATAGCATTTACTACTTCACATAAATGTTTAGAAATTTCCATTCCTTCACCATGAGACTGATCTTGGTGTCTTTTCTTGCAAATTTAATATTCCTAAACCTATTACCTGGGAGAACTATTTTCTTGCAGAGAATTTTATGGAAATTTGATTTAACTGTAATACTACACTTGAACATGAATTTTTTAAAAACCAGACACCAATAGAGAAAAAGAAACAAAGAACTGGCCAGCTTTCATACATGTCCTAGCCAAATAAGGAACATATGATCTCAAAAATAACTAAATACTACACAGGCAATGGCACAAAATTTGGTCAAAATACAGAATGCCTTTTACTAGTTTACAAACTGTATATTATCTCTATCCTAACAATTATCTACTACTTATATAATATGAAAATTAAGAATAGTCTTAGCTGATATTTGAAAACATTTGATGTGAGAAAAGAAAAAATCAAATTATTATAAAGAATGAATATGTGTGAAGATGTATTGCAAATGTGGGCAAGAAAAATTAGCAATGGCTATTAGTTAGGCCTGGGATGATCAAGTGTATGATTGTAACTGAATTATTAAGACTGATTTAAGAAATGAATGTATGGAAGGACAGTTGTGTAATTTTATATTCAAATAAAAAGTTTCAATAGGTGAAGCAATTTGGACACATGATTATCAGGCTGGATAAAGACTTATTCAAACAGAATTCTGTTGCTGGACGCCCCTTCTGGTACTTTATTTTATTAACCATTACTCATCAAAGCACCAAGCTACTGGATATATTAAGTACAACATAAATATCACTGGTATCCAATCAGTGTCAGTGTGAAGACACATGGAAACAAACACACACACACACATATATATGTGAATCTCTCTAAATTAAAGATATAGATATGATTATTATTAGTATTATTATCATCTCCATTGCTATTATTAATGTCATCAACTGCCTCCACTATAGACTGCATAACTAGCTGACTAAGAATATTCAGCAACAACCATAAAAAAAATGACTATATGGTTAAAGTGTTCAGTTAAGATCATGGAAATCTTAGCTGTTAATTCATACATTTTCTTTTCTTATTTTTCAGAAACTGTTACAAAATTTAGAAGATGCACTTGATGAATTGCTTCTTTTAGAAGACAATGAAAAACCAATTCCATATCCTATTTTTATGCAATGAATGCAGTGTAATTTTTAATTGTGTTAACCATCTTCAATGTTATCATACTGTGAAATAGGAATTCTTAAATATCATTTACTGTATTTACCCCTTTTGATACCAACCCGCCTGAGACTGGCTGTGGCTCTATGACACAAACTTACTGTTTTAAAGTAATCTAAATTATAATCATCCATCAAAATTTTATGTTAATTTGTTCCAGACACCAGCTTAATAAATGAGAAAGTTATATTTCAATATTCTTCATTTTGTTTTGTGTAGAGCCAAAGAGAATATTTTAGTATTGTTAGTTTGCATGGCAGAATCTATAGAACATCAGACAAAATCCTTTGCTATAGTTAGTTACATCCTTTTATATTCTAAGTTCAAATCCCAGTGAAGTCAACTTTGTCATTCATCCCTCAAGTGTCAATAAAATGAGTACTGGTCAAGCGCAGGGATTAACAGTGGGCTGGCAGAATCATTAGCATGCCAGGTAAAATGCTTAGTGGTATTTCATCCATCTTTATTCACTCTGAGTTCAAATTCAAGATCAAATAAAATAAGTATCAATTGAACACTGGGGTTAATGTATTTTACTTATCCCCTCTCCTAAAAATGCTGGCCTTGTACCAAAATTTGAAACTAGTAATATCGATTATTTCTCCCTTTCTTCTCTACAGGCTTTGTGCCTGTTAGAAATTACTAATTTACTAATCTTTCTGTCTAGCTTTCTTTCTCATTTCCTTCTAATCTTTTACATTTGGATTATGTGTTGTTATTAGTACCACTAATTTGTTAATACCTTTTATCTCGTGTTCAGCATTTGCTTCTGTCTTAAATACTGATCTAATGTATCTATAATATTCTTCTCTGATTTTCCACATTTTTTTTTGAGACTGGTGTCTTTTTATTCCTAAATACTTATGTCATAATTGTCATTTAATGTCTGTATTCAGTGTTAGCATGGGCTGGACAGTTCAGCAGATTCCAACAAACTGCAGGACTGCATTGACTTCCAGTGTCTGTTTTGGCATTGTTTGTACAGTTGGATGCCTTTCCTAACCACTTTACAGAGGGTAGTGGGTAGTGGGTACTGGCACTTATGAGGTCACCAAGTAACTCTCAAGACTAGACTCTCTCAACTTTATGGGAGTGCAATATATTGAAATAGGTGGCTTTGTGTCAGGTGTTGGGAAGCTAAAGTATGATGCAGATCCAGGAACAAGTGTCTTACTGTTGAAGAGATACATGGCTACCCCAATAGAAACAGAAGAAAGGATGGTAGGGATGAGGTATTAGGGTGTATCCTCAAGGTAAAAAAAAAAGTGGATAAAGAGAGAATAGAGATGACTTCTGTTTTTATTTAACTTTTTATCTCTTTGTAGATTTCCTCTTTTTAAGATAGTCTTTGACACATCTTTCCATATCCATTCTTGAACTTTTGTACTTTTTGTAATAATAAGGCCAACTCATCATCAACATATAATCAGAAATTATTTACATAGAGCTGTTTAATGGCTGGTCATTTTTTGACGGTTATATCTGCTGACAATTTGATCACTGAGACTGCTGTGCAGAAGTGTCTCTTCAATTCTCACCCCACCTCCAAAAAACTATATAATTTTTCAGTATATAATTGTCTCTTACCAACTCTTGGCAAACTGATATTTGAAGAACCTATGATAATATAATGGAATTATTATTTACAGCCATCATTTTTTTTTCAAACATTCTTATTGATGAATCTTGGGAGGAGCATTATTCCAGTAATAATAAACACACACACTGGTTCAGTCCTTTATTGTTATTGTTCAGTATTGTTCATGTTGTTATTTGTCTTTTCTTTTCTTTCTTTTTTTTTTCTTTTTTTTTTGTCAAATAATTATTTCATCACATTGTTGCAATCTTTTCAGTGGCGCATCTCTCTACTTCCATTTCTTCTGAACTTTATGTTCCAGCGTTGGTATCTGTCCGAGATGAGTGTGTAAGTGTGTGTATGTCTACATGTGTGTGTGTTTATACGTAAGTCTGTGCATCCATATGTGTGTGTGTTTTTTAAATACTGACTTATGTCATTTCTCATACACAGTGGTTTTGGTTTTCTCTTTGTTTTTATTGCAAACATGTTCATCCATATGACATTTCTCTCAAAGACAGTTCAACCGTCTTCTTTGTTTGATAAATGTTGAATAAATTGATGTCTATCTGTGCGTGAGTATGAGCATGTGTGTCTGTGTGTATGGGAGAGCATGTGTGTCTGTATGTGTGTGAGCATGTGTCTGTGACTCAGTGTGTCTTTATGTGTGTGTGTTTGTGCATTTGTATGTGTGTGAGTTCCAGTGTGTACATGTGTACTTCTGCATGCATGTGAGCGTGTGGGCATGTCTGTCTGTTTATCTTTGCTTGTGTGTGTGTGCGTCCATGGGTCTTTGTAAGGCCTATGCCTATTAAGAGTATTTACTACTCAAAACCAGTCTTGTTTCGTTTATGAAGACTAACTCTTATATTTGTCATAGTGATGCATCATCTGGGTGTCAAGACAGGATTTCTATACTAATCCAGTTCAGTACACCACCATGTTGTTCTTTAGCCTGCTGGTAGAGCATCGAGGCTTGTATTTGATCCCTGTACTCCTTCCCAGCCAAACTTCTCGCTGTTTCACCTATGTATGCAGTCTTCCAGTTTTTACAATCACCATTCATGCAGTTTATTCAGTAAACTACATTTCTGGTTTTGCAATTGACACCAGGGTTATATTTACACTCTATACAGTTCTCCTCTTTCTGAAGAGGTATGTTTTGCATATTATTGACCCGATGGATCTCCCTGGTTTTTCCATGACTTTTATGTTCAATTTGCGGGCTAGTTCCCTGTGTGGTGTGGCTTCTACAAACATCACCCCTTGGAACTTGTCAGCATTGTACCACATGTTCTTTTTGTTCATTTTATCATAAATTCTTTGTATTTTATTCCACTGCTTACTACGGTACCTAGGTTGTGTTCCATCGACATCCTTATTTACTATCTCTTCAATTTCTAGCTAGCCCTTTGTACACTTGGATCCTATCTTTCTGGTTGTATCCCAAAAATTGCATGCAATGCATGAAGTCTTGTGTGTGTTTCTGTTTCTCCCAGGGTTTTCATAGGGGGAATATGTTTTTCATTATTCTGACTAAGTCAGCTATTGATATTTTAATTTTCACATTGTGTGATAGAGCCAAAGTCTCGTGGATTACATACTTCGAGGACATGGGTTTCATATAGTGTGAGTGGAGAATTTGAACTTTGTTATTAATAGTTTCTAGCCAAAGCTCTGCATCAAGGACTGGGAGTCTCTTGTTTGGGTACCTTGTTGGGTAATCTATAGTTACCCTGATGCTTTGGTGTACGGAATTAGCTAATCGCTGGATGCTTTCTATCATGATCCTCTCGTTTTCTTCAGTCTGGCTGTTCGATGGTGTCTTGACTATGATAGTGATGTCATCCACATATCTCCCATACAGTCTGATTGCTACTGAGCATTACTCAAGAGCTTTTTTTCAGTTTTCTGTTCCACCAGGTCATGAATAGGCCCGCCACACTGACACCAATGGGTTCCCCCTGGACTTGTATATATAGCTTCTCATTGAATTTAACTATATGGTTCTGTAGGATGGTCTTTAGACTTGCACCCACTGCATGTGCAATCATTTTCCATGTCTGGACGTTATCTTCTGGGTTGTGGGTGGATACATTCTATCCACTCCAGCTTTCTGCGGTGTTTTTTGTAGCTGCTGATATGATTGTGGGTGATCTACCTCGTTCCAACCTGGTGGGGCAGAATCTACTTAGGTCATACAAGTATTCTCTATCGTAAACGAGCTTCAGGAGGAGGCCCAGTTCCCTCATGTTCACCTCACAGAAGACTACTTCGCTCTCAGAAATAATTTCTCCAGCAAAGTCAGTGTCAATAGATGGATAGAGTGATACCACATCCATACTACCTACTACACAACCTGTCAGGTCGTGGGAGTGGTTACATTCATTAACCCTGCTGAGGAGGTCCTCTGTACTTTCACAAACATCAGAAGACATCTCAGTGAGTGGTTTAACACTTGCAAGAGGAAGTATGATAGCCTATAATTGCTGGCAATATTGGCACTACAAAATACTTATAGTTGAAGGGTTTGAAATTTTAAAGACTGTATCCTAATTTTCTTTGTTTTATTTTATTTTTTCCAAGTGAAGTAAAAGATGAGTGACTTCATGAAAAATATGTTTCAGTTCAGATTCTTTGCAAGCTGTTAAAGAATTTCTGGGATTTCGTTATTATTGATGTTATAACATATATATCAGTGACAAAGGCAGTAATAAGAGGTAATATTTATTCCCACTTAAACATGGATGTTCTGTTGGAACAAACTTTACTGCGGTAGATACCATGAGAGGAACCCTTATATTGGCTTTTGGTGCAAAATGCACACTTGTTTGTTGGTGGGAATTTATTTCCCCTCTAGCAATATAAACAAGAGTGCATTTTGCTCTGAAAGCCAATATGAAAGCTTCTCTCATGGTAGTTTGTTCTTACAGAACATCTACATTTAAGTAGAAATAAATATTATTGATTTTTGTTTGGAGACTGTGACATAGCAGTATTTAGTCTCACTCTACTTTGGATAACTTTGCCTTGTTATATTTTTGGAATATTTGGAATATATAAAATATATAAGAAGCTATACTTCAGATTTAAAACTTTGCACTAATGTGGTTACTGTTCATACAATTTTTATCTTTAGCAACTTCCAGAAAGTTAAACTACTCAGGAACCAGAACCATTATTTATTCCTTCTTGAAGCAATTTTGATTAACTCCTTATTATTCCAATTATGTTCATTAAAAATGCAGTCAGAAAATTATCATCTTTAGCGTTTGTAATCCATTATATAATTATTTACCAGAAATTGCTTGTGCTGTTCCTAGACTTATTTTCATTTTGAGTATTCTCTAGTGTGAATACTTGAAAAATATTAGAATTCATTTCAAATATTAATTTGTCCCTAAGTACAATTTTTTAAATTCTTATTTTTATTGTCTATCTAAAATTTTCAAGTTTCTTTAACAAAACATTCCTTAACTCTGCTCACTTATCAAATTGGAGAAGTATTTTTACAGTTGAGTATTGATGCTGCTAATTCGAAATTAGAGGAAGACAAGAAAAAAACTGAGACAACCATTACTAACCTTGAACAAGAATGTGAAAACCATAAAGCTGTTCTCTCAGACCTCAAGGTGCAATTGTATGCCAAGTTTGGAAACAATATCAATTTAGAAGCTGAGGAAGAATAGTATTAAACCTAATAATTTAATTGTCTTATGTATTTGAAATATATTTCTGAACTTTTTGTCTTTATTTTGTACATTAAAAAATAAATGAATAAAATTATTATTTAAATTTCCTGCTTTTCTTTTATCCATGAAGTTATTTTAAACACACCCAGAACTTTAGCTGATGCACTGAAATTGTTCTCCATCAAACTAGAAATCATATCTTCTGATGTAAACTTTGATACACAGATAAGTTTCTACATACATTTGAGATTTTTTACTATAGACAAATGAAAAATCTACAACAGGCCCTATAGAGATTGGAACTTACTGGGCTCCTTATGTAACATATAAGAAATTTATAAGAATTGTAGTCCATACAAAATGAGAAGGAAAGATGTTCTTTATGTATTAATGATGGATTCCTAGTTAAAAGTAGAAAATATTAAGACATTCATATAAACTTGTATTTGGAATTTCACTTTATAAAAGACTAACAAGGAAACCACCATATGATCGTTTGTCTAGAAGCAATAGAAAATAAATTTTCTTCAAACCATACCCTACCACATTGAAATAGGAAAGATAATAGATTGGATAATGCAACAACCCTATTGTATGTTCCAGTATTATATTTAAAAATACAATGGAATAGTTATGGGGCTAAAGCACTTGTTTTGTATAATTCCAGCCTTAATCAGATAAGGATGTGCTAAGTTATATGCCTCAAGAGATCCTGTTGGGTGAAATTAATTTGATAGTGTGATTTATGTTTAAAATTTAAGTTCATTTTTTATAGTGAAATATGGATGGATAAGAATTTGAGTAGAATGCTCTTCTGTGAGTAAAAGACTTGGCAAAATGAATTTAAGTATCAACTATACAAAACAATTACAGAAACGCTGAAGTTGTCAAGGAGGAGACAGCACATTGATACAAAAATGACTATATTTTTTTAAGAAGCATTTGCTTAATCTTGGGATCAGATTTGAACAGAAAACAATAAGCATCTAGTCCATTGATATACATAAGATACAAAGATATCATTACTGAAACTTGAGAAACCAATTTTAGTGATTTGACATGATGCCCAGATTTTGAAATCAAAGAGAAGCTACAGGGGCTTGTGTTGTAAATATTTGTGTATGTCTATGATAGCTAATCATGAGAGGAAGCACATAATTATAATAATTGGTACCATTGTACCATAATTAAATGCTATAAAGACAAAAATGTTATACCTGGCAGTAGTAAATAGTTAAAAGTATTAAATACCACTTTGTGGTGTATGTGTAACCATGACTATCACTCCCTTTTTACTGTTTGGGAGTTCCTATGCAAGCAAAATGATTTTTATTGAAGAGAGATCAGAGACTTTTCCTTGTCTTGATTTTAGATTGTTACTCTTACTTTTGGTTTTCTTAAAACAATAACTACCTCTATTTAATACAAATATAATCATAACGAACTGAAATTAGTGCACTTGCTATTTACACTTTACTGATAGCTAAGAAAGATAATAGTATTCCATAATGTTAATGTGAATTATATGTACAAATGATGATAGCAGAACATCAGGAAAAGGGAATTAAAATATAGATATATATACTCTTTAGCAAAATAAATTATTTTTCTCTTCCTAGGAAAAGACATTATATGATATATTAGATGTGTAATGCTTTATGACAGCAAATATTTTCTGTTGTTTGCAAAAGAGACACCAGTGTTGAAGATGGCAATAAAGTGGTAGGTTGTTACTTGTATATCCTCCAAGACAGTGATGATTAAAAAACAATGAGGTAGCAAACTTCAGTTATAGTGACAAAGATTGAGTCAGGCATAATGCTGATACTCTAATGTCATTTATTAAGGAAAAAAAATGTTAGCTCACAAAAAGAATTCATATCAATTAACTAAAAATACCCTAAACGAAGCCAAAGCAATTTGGCAGTGTGAATCAAGGTGTGTAAATCTCTGCAAAGCTATTCAAGTGACTTCAGATCTTGGTGATGCTAAGATAGTGCAAGGATGTATTAAGACAGTGTTTGACCCAAGTGTCAACAAATATAGCCATGCTGAAGACTGAAAATAACAAACCAAAAGAGGACAGACAAGAATAGTTACATTGATGGATTCATCACTACTAAAAACTATACACTGTTCACACTCCAGCAAAACCTGGTTTGGAACAAGCTTTATCTTCATTTCATGTGCTTACCATATGTGGTGTTTGTGGTGTTATGGGCTGTGATGAGCTATGTGGTGTTGGTGGAGAAGATTGCAGATGAGGCAAATGGAAGTGAAGACTGCAGGGGCCGGCAGAAGAGCCACGAGGACATGCGTGGACACTGAGCACGTGCAGGTAGTTCGATGAGAGACAGCGCATGTGAAAGGTCATGTTTTTATCTGGTCAGTGATTGCTGATCCCACCACGGTCAACAGGTAAGGTCTCTGTATTTCTTTCTCCCTTTTTCTTCTTTTTTCTGTTGTCTTTTTCCTCCATCACACTACACCATATTAGATGAAGATCTCTCAGAGGAAAGCTTGTGTGGAAGCAATCAACACTACCAAATGGTAAACCAGTCAGAGAAGACTACATATATGTGTAAGTTTTGAAAAAGAATAAAGAAGTCCTTCTGCCATACCTACACATTTTACTCTTTCAATGGTGACATCAAGAAATTTCTCTCATGATGTGCAAGCTAAAATTGTGACTTTGTATAAAAACAAGAGTAACAAAGGAAACTGCAACAACTATAGAGGAATTTCTCTACTCAGGTAACGTTTTCACAAGAATTATTCTGAAGGTAAAGTTTTCACAAGAATTATTCTGCAGCAGTTAACAGAACATATCTTAACAGTCTGGCTTTAGACTGCACATGCAACAATAGATATAGTCTTTATATTGCAACATCTACAAGAAAAATGCAAAGAGCAAAGAAAACCTTTCTATATTGAATTCATTGACCTTACAAAAGCATTCAATACAGTCAGCAGGCAGGCCCTATTCTTCTTCAGTTGATCATCTCTTTCCATGAAGATATGAATGCCTGTATCCAGCTTGATAGGTACACATCAGACTCTTTCCAAGTCAAGCATAGAGTCAAACAAAGATGAATCCTTACCCCTACTCTCTTTGGAATATATTTTGCCACTTTTCTTCATCATCATCATCGTTTAACGTCTGCTTTCCATGCTAGCATGGGTTGGATGATTTGACTGAGGACTGGTGAAACCGGATGGCAACACCAGGCTCCAATCTAATTTGGCAGAGTTTCTACAGCTGGATGCCCTTCCTAATGCCAACCACTCAGAGAGTGTAGTGGGTGCTTTTACGTGTCACCCGCACGAAAACGGCCACGCTTGAAATGGTGTCTTTTACGTGTCACCCGCACGAAAACGGCCACGCTTGAAATGGTGTCTTTTATGTGCCACCCGCACAAGAGCCAGTCCAGGGGCACTGGCAACGATCTCGCTCGAAAACCCTGCAAGGCCAGTCATTTTCTTCATTGTGGATATACTCTGAATACTGCTTGAGAAATTTATTCACCTGAAATCCATCATATTTAGCATGCTGTCTCTTGAAGAACCGAATGGAGGAACTGGAAAATCTGCAACAGCATTCAGGAAACTAAACAAAAAGGATAAGGGAAAATGTCAAGCTTAGAACAAAGACTAACATTCTGATCTGCGAAACATGTCATTTCAACTGTTCTTTATAGAAGTGAGACATGGACAATATATTCAAGTAAAGAAAGAAAACTGGACAGCTTTCACATGTACTGTTTGAGGAGGATTCTCTGCATAAGATGACAAGACAAAATTCCTGACACAGAAGTGCTCTGGAGAGCAAATGTCTCATCACTGTATTCCATATTTACATCCAGATAACTCAGATGTCTAGGGCATGTTACATGAATGCATGACTTAAGAATTCCAAAGTAAGTGTTGTATGGAGAACTAACAGATGGAAGAGGGAGCAGAGGACATCTAAATATATGCTTTAAGGGCAAACGTGAAACTACTCTGACAATAGAAACCCTCCATCAACCAAAGAAAAAACGGGAAGAATCAACAAAGCTAAAGACTGGCTGTGTATGAAGACACTCAAATTCAAAATGTTGAGGAGGCAAGACAAAGATGTAAGTGCACAACAATGGTAAACACTTTTGCTTTAACATTGTTCTACAGCAGGTATTGTCAAAAACCATCTCAAACACATACAATTTAGCAACCATGAAAGGCGCTGTTCAAGAAGATGTCAGGTGTAAGAAATGAAGTTATCATCTCTATAATGCTATTGACCAACCATGAAACCACTAAAGGAGCATACCACTGGCTGATTTCACATAAAATTTAAATAGACAAAAATCTGATATTAGATGTACTTATATTAGTGGCATGGTGGATAAGAACATTATATGACTCAAATTATTGTTTGTATGTATCATCATCATCGTTTAATGTCCGCTTTCCATGCTAGCATGGGTTGGACGATTTGACTGAGGACTGGTGAAACCGGATGGCAACACCAGGCTCCAGTCGGATTTGGCAGAGTTTCTACAGCTGGATGCCCTTCCTAACGCCAACCACTCAGAGAGTGTAGTGGGTGCTTTTACGTGTCACCCGCACGAAAACGACCACGCTCGAAATGGTGTCTTTTATGTGCCACCCGCACAAGCCAGTCCAGGGGCACTGGCAACGATCTCGCTCGAAAATCCTACAGGAGCCAGTCAGGCGGTACTGGCAACGGCCACGCTCAAAATGGTGCATCTCATGTGCCACCCGCACAAGAACCAGTCCAGGGGCACTGGCAACGATCTTACTTGGCTATATATCTAGGAATATGACTATTAGAGACCAAATTAATGAAAACATAATGTAGATGTAAATATTCAAAAAACATTTCAGGTCTTAAGACATGGATATTGGTTTGATTAATTGTGGCTGCATTATATATCTTAGCATTTTGTGTCCTTAATTTTCTTTTGAAACTTTGCATGTCTTCCTTATTTCAAGCTTGTCATTAGATAGTGTAGGTTTACAACACTACTGAATAACAGTTGAAGAATCTCACATCACTGTCAAAAAGATGTAGGCAACAATAATAACAGTTTCAAATTTTGGCACAAGGCCAGCAATTTTGATGGAAGGGTATTAGTTGATACCATAGATACCAGTACTTGAGTAGTACTTTATCAAGTCCGAAAGAATGAAAGACAAAATTGACATCAGTGGAACTTGAACTCAGAATATAAAAAGTTGAAACAAATACTAGAAGGCATTTTTCCCAGTGTTCTAATGATTTTATCAGCTTAGAAAGTTTAGAAAGATTACTCTTTGTATTATGTATCAAACTTTGTATTTAGCTCTTACTCTGATGCCTCTACATAAGAAATAAATGATAATTTTCCAAAATGTATCCATGTACTTTACGGCAGAAAAGCTTCCTCTGTTTTGAAGCTTTCCTAATGTTGTCTAGTTTCCCTCCCCTGTCCCCACCCCTATTTGTGTTACTCTTTCTTTTCAAGCATATAGATTCAACAGTTATTGCATTCCACCACAGTCTATATTCTCAGCATTTCTGTAGATGTAAGCAAGCTGAATATGCAAATTATAAATCAGTAAGAGTATTTGATATTTCTTGAGAAACAGGTGTAATATTATTATTTAATTGTAAAGTTTTATAACAGTGATTCAATTGAGGATAAAGTCGAGACATCTCTTTGAATGTCTAGCTGCTAGACCAGCTTTGTCACCTACCAGCAGCACCTTGATTTAAATTGGAACAAAATAAAATTATACGAATATACAACGAAATTAAGTATATCCGCACGTATATAATCACTTATACATTTATGTAGTATCACATTTACTTTCATATAAAATTAAAATAAAGCGATAACTGGATAACAACCCTTGTTCCAAATAGTTTTTAAAATTCCACCAAAAGATGTCGCCTTATTCCAAGAACTGACCAATCATATTCGTCTTTACTTTGTAGAATTTTAATGTAGGTGAGTGTTGGAGCCATTGTTGTATGGGTTCACTTAAGTAAAATTTTCGGAATTTTATGCTATGTACGTATATTAATTTAATATTTGCTCAGTAATGTGATTCTCCCCCCAACAGAATAGACTGGCCGGATACAATATCATTATTTTATACATGCATTTGTTTCTTCAATTTTGGATCATTTATATAATAGTAATTTCCACCTTATGTGTTAGTAATTCTCATCGAAGGATTATTTAATGTCGACTTCCATTCAGTGCTCGATGATCCAATATTTTTCACCACAACACTCTTTTGACTGAACTTTTTAAAGGTTTTGAATTGGTTATATCTCTCTCCAGGTTTTTCTTCTTACAATTTCTTTAGGTGCGCACTAACCCCAATGGATTTCCAGTTTTACTATTTTCTGTTTACTAATCATTGGAACTAGCTACCATTTTCCTTTACTCAAATATCTTACACACATATATATAGATATGTAAAAAAAAAATGTTTTCGGTTATAATATTTTGTTGTTTCTCCTTATACTTAAATAGTTTAAAAATTACCATTTCTAAAGATATTTTCCTTACTACTCCCCCCCTCTCTATTGTATCATTTATGCCGTAGGCGAAATTTATTTGAGATACATGATTCATATATTACATTTGAACATATACTGAATTTAGCAATGGATCTAATCCAAGTACGATCGTTTTCATATATTCCATTTAGTTTTTACTGTATGAGTGTTTATGAAAACACATTTGTCTAATCAGTGTTTTAAGCTGCACATATGTGTTATCACATGCTACCGTGGATCTAGTAGTTGTAAAGCATTGATATATCGCAGACTGACAGCTAATTGGAGTAATGCGTAGATGCAGGGTTATTTTAGAATTACTTTTATTGCAAGTTACACCATTTTTCTTTAATATTTCATCAGTTGTAACAATATAATGTTCCCCCGCCTTTCTTTCTCGCCCGTTCTTTTTCATGGCCTTTCTATCCAGGTCACGTGGCCATTTACTGTCTGTCTACCTCCCCCTCTCTGTTATACACCTTCACTGTAGCTTCTGTGATGCCTCTCCCAATTCTCTTCTCTCTCTCTGCTACTACAACTCTTACTAACAATGACTATTAACGCTTTCTCTTCAAAATATATCTTGACTATTGTCCATAAAGATTATATATTGACCATTTTATTGATGTGTTCTCTTTCCATCGTCGCCCTTATTAACGAACCTTGTATGATCTGTTGGTACTAAATGACTACTGTGATATACCCTTTGAGTAGTTATATGTAGCTAGCCGTGGCCAGTTCTAATCTAGGTTGGACAGATGTTGGCGAAGGTTCCTTGTCTTACATCTCAGAATTTCAGTAGCAGCGCAATATGATATCTTCGTTCTCCATTATTAAATCTTCGTCCCTACCTACCAAAATGCCTCATTATTTGAGGCAATTAACATACTAGCTTTATTTTTTGGACTCGTTCAGTTCCTTAGGCTCATTTGTAATATAAGTATGTATATATTTTTGCGTTTGAATTCAATTTTAGCTTCATTTTTCAAATTATCTTCAACTCCTCTTGTGTGTTATGTTTTATTTTTGTTATAAACTATTATTCGTAAAACGTAAGAAAAAGATGAATTTTCTAAAAAGACTTCAAGAATGTAGAATTATTATAAAGGTCAGCCTAAAGGAAATAGGTATTATATAAAACTATATAGTATTATTTTGGTGCTTGCTTTTCGTTTAAATCTAGCATCTATTAATAGAAAATATTTTATTTCTTACTTTTTCGTAATTGTTTACTTTATAAACGCTTTCACTTCCTCAGATACCCTTCCTTAGTGGGCTAGTTAAAATATTTATCACCCAACAGTCGGCCATGTTGTAGATATGTTAGTATCACCATTTATCAAACTACTTCTCGATTTACCATTGCATACCTCACAAGTTTGCTGATATGTACCACACTTCCATTACCATTTTACTTTTTGTTTGTTTAGGTCTTCATTCCAAGTTATGTGTATATATATACATGTATATATACATATATATATATATATATATATATATATATATATCTAAATACCCTCTTTCAAAGACTTGAGTAATCGAGTTGTTTGCCCCTTCCACGTCAAATTGTTTTCTAATGGTGTCTTCTAGTTTTCCTTTCAGTCTTGGTATTATCTCCCTCTCCCCCCGCTATAAGCCTACCCCCTTTTTTTTCCAAATGTGTTTTCATTTTAGTTTTCATTTTAATTATTGCAGTTGGTCTTTCCCGATCCCCTTTTTTTGACATATCCACAAAGTAATTTCCCCTATTACGACTTGCTGCTTCTATTTACACATTCCTGTCACCTTCAAAACTACCAGCTTTTTTTTTTTTTTTAACCAACACTTAGCTTCTTTGTTAACGTAAAAACTCGTTTGCTTTCACTTTTTAGTGGTCAATTTATATAGTTTTAGTGAACCGTATCCGTCTAAAATATGTATTCATTACATATATCTATTTAAAACGACCACTTTAATTTGATCTTACTTTTGTTTGTTGATTATGTATAATTTACTTCAATTCTTGGAACAAACTAATATATGGATGATATTCTATTTTGATAGGACTGGTTGTATTCTTAATTATACAAAGTAAATTAAAGAAGGTAAGAATAACTTTATACCATTTTCAGATTTTAATTTTCTATGTGTGATTTCCTTACTCATCTTTTCCACTAAATATTCAGCTAGATTTAAGCTGTATATACATATATATATGTATATAAATATATCAGGTTTTCATTTTTCTTAAACTGAAAACTGTTAATTTGTTATTGCATGTTCTGCTTTAGCTTCAAATTTATCTTTCATTAATATGACTATTTGATAGAATTAAATATAATTATCACTCTTCTGGTTATCTCACAATATTTAATGCGTCTTTTTATTGGTGTTTTTTTTATTGTTTTTACAATGTAGCTTTGTTGTAACTTCCTTGAAGTATATTGGTCTCTATTTTTGTTTTGATGTATTAGGAAATATTTGTAAGCATTTAAATGCCCTTATAGTCATTAGCACTTGAGAAAGAAATGATGTTCCGGGTCGTTTACGAGGGACTTTGCAGCTTCTTGGTTTGTATGATTTTGTTATGCTATGAATTAGTAGGATGTCTAGTGAATAGTATATTCTGTTGATTAGCTCTATTTTCAATGTTGCTTTCATGTTTCATTGTTGTCTTAGTACTTCCTCGAATACATATGTATGCTAGTTTGAATCTAGTTCATAAATTTTATTTTCTATTAGGGTTTGTTTAATTGTGATTAAGACTGTGTGCATGTAAGTGTGAGAATTGTTGTTTGAAGAATTTGATGTTTATAACTATGATTTTTGTTGTCCCAGCCTGCTCTTCAAAGAATAACCAAGTTAACTGGATTTTTCAGCCTCATCTGCTTTTTATTTGGGTAAAGAAAGATTGAGTCACATTATTTTATTATGTTGTTAGAAGTCTGTAACAAAAAAGTAAAATTTGAGGATAATTTTTCAGATCCCTTTAAATCCAACTCAGCAGAGTTGTAAGCTGTTCTTTAGTGATGCAGCAGGCTCGTGGTGATGATTTTGCAGTTCACAAGAGTAAACAGGTTAGTTAAGGAGACTTCAGATAACCTTTATTCTCAATGAAACTAGACATGTATTAAATGTTGGGGGGTTTGGGATGTTAGTGACAGCTAAATAAAGAGTAGTATGGTACTGGTCAGGTTTGTATTTCATGTGTTACATGTAAAGCTTTTTTGGAATGACTTTAAGTATGGATGAACAGATTTTGATTCAGGCTAATTGTAGTCTGTATTTCATTTCATTCTTCTTGTGGATATTAATTCTGAGCTTGAAGTGATGAGTTTTTGTTTCATCCAGTCAGCTTTAGATGAATAATCACTGCTGTGGAATTTTTATTATTAATTTGATTCTTCGTTCCTTTTCAAGTTTGTTATAAATTGTATTTTGTCACTGTATTGCTTGAACTAGTTTTTGTCCATTTATATTCTAAAACCTTGAGTTAAGCTTAATATAAGAAAAACAACTGGGCATGTCAAAAACGTGTCTGATGTGTTTTGACTAATCTTCTTGCAATTATGTGTTTTCTTTGTTTTCCTGAAATTTTCCAAAAGAGAAATGTTTAGTTGTATTGTCTATATGCATGGTCTAATGATTTTTAATTTTATGAGTGCCTACATCAGTTTTTTTTTGTTTTTCTCTTTTTAATTCCAGAGAAATATGAGTTTTTACAATAGCATACCGCCAAGTGAAAAGCCAGGACTTTATCCTGCTGGAACCTTTCCTACAGCCAGTTATGCTCCCTCTCAACCTGCTGGAATGCCACCTGCAGCAACACCACAACAGAGATTCCCATCAGCTACTCAACAATATGCAATGCCTGCAGGTGCTGCCACACCCTCATTGTACACTCCAAGTAATGGGTATACACTAATGTCTCCAGCTTATGCTTCATCTCCTGCACCTGGAGCATTTCATTCTGTTGGTTACTCTTCTCTTCCTTCCATCCCATCGACGACTCCAGGTTATCCTACCGCCCAGTATCCTACTACAAACTTCCCACCAACTCAGTTGCCAGGAAGTAGTGCACCATACCCAGGTTTGCCAGTCAGTAGCCAGTTGTATACAGGAAGTGGGGGTTATAGTCCCCTTCAAAGTGTTCAACCTAGAGCCTACACCATGCCACCAATGGCATACCCAAGTACACTTGGCACAAACCCTACATACCCTGGTGCTCCTCCTTTTGGGCCACCATATTAAAAAAGGTGTCAATAGCAGCAGGTGGCTAGGACTGAAGCTTATATATGTTGTATAGACCTACTGCATCTGGTGTGTTTGTAAATCTGGGCCCTTATTGGCCTAAGTTGAATTTAATTCTCATGTTTTTATGCAAACAAGGCTTCTTATGTATCTTATACGCAAGATAAGGGACTAAACTTATCAGGTACTCTTTGGTAGACATGGTGGTAACCGAAGTGCAACAGGGAAGTTGGTGAAGATAGGCTACTTAATTCATTCTGTTGCATAATACGAACATTTTTATGAAGGCCAATCTAGGTGTGCTATATTATATATATATGTATAATTTTATGATATATATTGCACACATACTCTTTCCCCTGCTTCCTTTTTCTTTACTCAACAGACTTTAACTATAAAAGGAATATTTTATGTGTGTGTATATATATATATATATATATATGTATATATAAAATATAGATACACACACATGAAATACACACATTTTTCTTTTTTTAGACTTTTTTGTTTTTACAGACAATGCATTTTTATATTTTGATAACATTTTTGAAGAAACTGCTGTTTTTGTTACTTTTTTTTCAAACTATTTGTCATGTGGATCTTGGTACCAAAATGAATGCACTTGGTTATTACTCCAGTATAAGTAAACCAATATTGGTTAATGATAAGGTCACATTTTTCTTTTTCTCATTATTACACTGCATGTGCTTTCATTGACTTTTTTTAATCAACCTTGTCATTAAGCCACTATTCATTGCAATTTCTTCTTTGAATAATTTTAGTTCAGCGTTTTCACATTTTACAAATTGCATTGAATTTCTTGGTTTAGTTTTATTGGATTATATTCTTTCAACAGTGTACTGGTCTTTGATTGAAACTGCTAATTGATATTCCACAGTAACCTGTACAGAAGTCTAGAAAAGCATTTCCTCTCTAAATTCTGTAGCATTCATCCATGACACAATACATCATAGATAGCTATTTTTAGCAAATATAAATCATAAAGAAAATTTTCTCCTCAATTTCCCTTTCTTCCCTAACAAAATGGCCTTATATCCAATAATGAAGATAAAGTTATATATATATATATATATATATATATATATATATATGTCTAATAAACATTTTGGTAATCTAAACCAACACTGCAGTTTGATTTAGCTTGCAGTGATTTCTCCAACTGCTGTATACCTGTTACCCACCTCTCATCACGATTATCTCTTTTTTTCTATATTCAACTAAAAAAAAAAAAATTCTTTTTCAATCTACCATTGCTGAATTGGTGTCAAACTCGTTTCCAACTGGGGAAACTTGTAAGAATATTTTTTCAATAGTTAACTCAATCACCTTCAATCACAAGGCCATTTAGGTCGTCTTGTAATAGATATCTATTAAATAAAATATTTTAAAACTATAAAATATACAATTACTTTTTTTTTAACTTAGATTGTAGTTTGCATTATATATGTGTGTGTATATATATATATATATATATATATCCATATATATATATATATATATGGATTCAGTATCCAAGTTAAGAGGGAAGGATGTTGGATTTTATTCGATAGAAAAGGTGTCTTGATGTTTAAATTTCTTATTTGACTGTTATCTTAAGTTCCTCTTTAACCAGTATTTTTAGAGCAAGAATGTGTATTCAAATACATTTAGGATAAACTTACTTTGAAGAGGTTATATTTTCTCATTTTTCTATGAAGTTATACAATATAAAGTGAATCTCTAGTAACTTCTATAAAGATACTTTTTAAATATTTCTTCTGAAGCCTGTTTACTGTTAAGACAATCTAGATTCAAAGATGTGAGATGCTGGTAGTTATTTTTATGAACATATTTATTAGATAAACAGCAATCTTGTTCAACTAAAATATTCTGTAATAAATTAGAAAATCTATAATGTTTTTTTTTTATATATACTAATTAGTGTTTGGACATATTTCTAACAATCCAGTGTACAGAAATGGATTAATCAAATTGGCACGTGTAAAAAAAGAAAGCTTTTCCCTAATGTAGAATTATATATACCCTAAACTTGTGTACTAAAAATATATCAGGAGACCTATATTAATATGTTAGTTTCATATATAATATATATATATATATATATTTATTAGTGCTTTGGAAAGTTTAAGAGAAGTCTTTTGTTATACTACTTCTACTCAACTTTATTCTTTTAACCTTGGTTGAAGGCAAAATAAAAGGATCATTTTAAATAACACTTTTGTGCTTTTTTGTTCCTCAAAGTACAAATATTAGTTATCTTAATAGTAAAAATACAATTTTAAAATTGTACATGGAAAGTTATATAAAATTCAGATGGTAATATTGAATTAATACTGGAGATGTTTTTAAAGTTCCATAAAGTTGGAATAATTAACCAACAGTATTTTCATTGATAACTTTTCTCTAAATTCCAATCCATACTATTTTTTAAAGAAAAGTTAGAAATTTAATTTACCTGTATAATGACCTGAAATAATATTCCTAAGTGGATATGGTTTCTCGTGTGAACCATTGATAACATGCATGGAAAGAGTTAACCAAATTTGTTGCTATCTGATTGCAGAGAGCTCATAGCCTATGTCAATAGGTTATGAAAGAAATTTATGAAATTGGGCAATATCTGCAAGATGACTGGTTTCACAGAATCTTTTGTATTAACATCACAGCCAACTATAGTTCTTAAACTTAATGATTATGAACTTTAGTTCTGCTTAATACCTTCAACTGCTGATGGTCCATAATTGTTTGGGAGGTGGGTAAGAAAACTCTGATATCTGACTAGTGTTTAAGTGAGTGTAGTGAAATTATGATGGTATTATTGGTCATTTAACCCAATAAATATTGTCAACTTGTAATTTGTTTTAAACAAACACTTTTTTATGAAACTGTGAATTATTCATTAGTTTCTTTTTTTTTTCTTTTTTTTTTTATTAACCTCATGACAGCAATAATGTATTATTGAATTTCATGTCTGTTCAAACTTTGGGTTTTATGTACACACACTATCATTTCTCCATAGTAAAACGCATCGTTTCTTTTCCTCCACCATCACTTAATTGGATATCAGATAATGTGGAAGAAAAGAATACATATTCATTTCTAGAAAATGGAAACAATCACCTGTTTTTTATGTATTGGTGCAATGTGTATTACAGTTTTTTTTTATTGTATGTGTGATGCTGAACTTATTCTGAAGAGGCTGTAAAATAGCAAAACTATTTGGATATAGAGTTTTCTATGAAACAGGTGAAAATAAAATTTGGTGAGGAATATATATTACTCTTGTTTGTTTGTTTTTTTCCAATTTTATACTTGTTTGTACAAGAATTTTGTTGGCTATTCCATGAAGTACATTGACTACTGACAAAATTTTTTAATCTAATTTGTCTTAAAAGAAATTGCTCATCATTAACAAATAAAAATGCTTTTAACCCTTTAGCATTTAAACTGGCCGTATTCAGCCAAAATATTCCACCTGTTTTGTGGCCTTTTGCACCAGCCCTACAATATCATTCTAAAAATTAAGTTCTTGTCAAAGTCTCATAACTACAAAATAATGCATGATTAATTCAAAACAATGTTAATGAATAAGCATTACTTTTGACAGAATGTGAATGCTCAAGGGTTAAAAGATATTCCTTTCCCCTTCATTGGTGCTTTCATGTCCCTTTTTCTATGCATGCATAGGTTGGACGGGTCTATTTCAACACAGCACCTCACAATTTTCATGGTCCTTCATTTGAGACAACAGCAATTATTATAAAATGTGGCATTTTTTTACAGCTGGATGCCTTTCCCATTGTCAAGCACTTACACAGCATAAGACTCACTGCATTTTATTATGCCACCAGTAGTCCAAAGGTTGTCAGCCTGGGCTAAACAATTTGCCTCAGTTTCACTGTGGCTTGCAGAGTCAGTGGCTCTTCCATTTCTTCTTGGCCATTTTGATATTTGGAAACAATTTTCTTTTAAAACCCATTGAACTGATAATAGTACAAAGTTTATTTATGCAAGTTTGCATAATGCATTGTAACTTTGCTTGTATTTCATCGAATGCCTATTCTTCAGGCTTCTGCTTTCTAAAGCAGAAAATAACATTTTTTTAGAAATTTACTTTTTTTTCTAACTTATTGAATGTTTTACATTATTGATTTATATTGAAGGCTGTCTAAGTTACTACAACTTTAATTTTGTCTATATACACTATTACAACCAGAGCAATACAAGGCTCTTCTACACTATATAACTAAGTCTGAAACTAAGATTAATTCTATAGACTGTGGCTAAAGGAAGTGTACCATCTTGATATTAAACGAAATGGATTTTCAAATGAGAATTCTAACATTCAATCTATAATTAACTAATTCATTTCAACTGAAATCTGAGAAGTTTTATTTACTTTCCATGGAAAATTCTATTGTTTTGGCCAAACTCTTTATTTTGCTGTATTAAATAGGCTGTGGTACATTTAGGTTACTAAACCAAACTTGTAATTAAACTTCCACAAAATTTTACATTTAATGTAAAATAATTCTTAATTTCAATATTGAAATAGCGTCACCTAATTGTCTCTGTCACTGGGGACACTTGTAAAGATATAAATTCTAGTTCTCATTAGAGTATTTATTTCCTGTTTCCACTCTTTATTTCAGCAACAATGATGGAAATATTTTTCACATAAGCCTGAGATTTTTTTTTCTTTTTGTTTAGTATGTGGGCATTAGATATGAAAAGATCTTGACTTACTTTTTAAAACTTGGGTAAATAGTTTGTATGGTACTTTATTGAATCTGCCAAGATATCGGTCAATGGTTTATATTGCCAAAACTGTTGTCTATCTTCATGTTACTTGGACTTCAATGTTGAGTCCACTATGTGCTCAATACTGACAGCTATTTAACTTTAAGTCAGTCTGACTGTGAAACGCATTAAAATAAAATACAGATAGTATAATTCACTGCTGCTATGAGCAGTAAGACTGAAATGAATATTTTGTTGGTTTGCAGAATGTTAAGTTTAATTACTAAATGTCCATACAGCATAACACTTGTTCGCAATATATATATATTGTCCTATACAGTCGGGGATTTACTTCACTTGCTTAATGCTAGAGAAACAAAAATTGAGTTCCAGTTACTAGGATTCTGATTGCTCTTTTATTTATTGTTGTCGAAGCTATTTACAAAGAAGTTTAAGACCAGAGTCTTTTGGGGATTTTTATAAACTGAAGATCTTCATAGAGAAAGTTCCAAACTTAGAAGAATGGTCAACCTAACAAAAACAAAAGTATTAAATTAGTAACATTTGCTTCACAAATCATGTGAAAATGAATCTTCCAGTTTTCCTTGACCATGTTGCAATATTACTCTATGGTTCAAGTAAGCTTGTTGCTGAGTGTCCAATAAAAGACATTGTCAACATGTCACATTTGAATTTTCACAATGCTAATCAGAAGTTAGTTAAAAAGCAAATTTGTGAGTTTAAACTGGTCCCAGACTCTCTGTACAAGAAGGTAATGGTATAAAAATGGAAACAATTTCTATTGATAACATAAGCTATATGTATTAAGCATATATCACACTGGGGAAGGTTGGTGTTCATAAAAACATCACCCCAAGGTATTTTTCATGAGATAGGTTTCAAAATGAACGAGGAACTCATGATAAATGTCGGTTTTAAACACTGAAAATTAAGGTAATCTTATGAAAATGAGAGTAGTAAAGAAAACTTAGCATTTATTAAATATAATGAAGTGAAATATTGAAATGTTCAGAGAATAGTGTTTTAACAACCCTGCTGGTATAAATACAAATAGTGTCCTGGCAGAGTTCATATATATATATATATCATCATAATTTCCTTGATTGTATGGGTTGGATAGCTTGACTGGATCCTGTGAGCTGCATCAAACTCTAGTGTCAGCTTTAGCATGGTTTCTACAGCTGGTTGCTCTTCCTGTTATCAACCACACTAGTGTCTTTTTTTTTTTTTTTCCTCTCTCTATTCAAGGTTACCATGTCACTTGCAAACCAAGGAAAAGAGCCACTGTGACTAAATGGGGGTAGTATTTGAAAAGTGGCTTTGTGTTAGGTGTTGGGAGTTTAAAGTATGATTGGGGATAAGTGCAGGTGTGTTGCTATTGAGTTACATGGCTGCTTTATTTTATAAGGGTCGGGGAGTAGCTATGAAGAAAAGGTAGTTGCAATGAGATGCTAAATCAAACCCACAAGGAACAAGGAGGTGAGCTTAAAGGATACAGACAGTAGTTCAGGAGGGGTTGGTGATGGAGGTGAATGTAGTGAGTGCTGAACAGAGGTAGGGGATACATGGCCTGATTGGAAATAATGGTTGTGGGTGAGGCAAGAGAGATAAGTGACTCAGATGATGAGCAAAGCATAGTGTTAGTAAAGGAGCTGCAGTGATGCATAGGTGTAACTATAGTGTAGTGAGTGGTGGTGGATATGAGAGGGAGTTGAGAATGATAGCATATATATCATCACCGTCGGTTAACATCTGCCTTCCATGCTATCATGGGTGGGACTGTTTTACAAGAGTCGGCCAGGCAGAAGCATGCACCAGATTTCTGTGACTGTTTTGGCAGGATTTTTACAGCTGGATGCCCTACTTAACACCAACCACTCAGCAGAGTGGACTTAGTGGTTTTATATGGCACAAACACAGGTGAGGTCAATTTTGGCAAGGTTTTTTTTACAGCTGGATGTCCTGAACACCAACCACTTTACAGCATGGACTGAGTGCTTTTTAAGTGGCACTTGCACTGACAGGATCACCAAGTACTTGCAAGACAAAAAAAAACTTTCAAGAGGGGAGAGGGCATTGGAGGAGGTGGTCTGGTGTCGAATGATTGTAGTGTCGAAAGGTTGTAGTGAGACAGGCAGAAACTGGTGTCTTGCTGTATAAGAAGTACAAGGTTACCCGGCAGGAGAGAGATCATGAAAGGTTCTAGTGAGACAGAAACAGGTGTGCTACCGCAAAGGAAATACATCTTTACCCAACCTGAGGGATGTGCAGGAGAAGGAGAGAGAGAGTAGGAGGCAGCAGGATAGAGATGGTGGAAAAATGCCAGGCATACTCACAAGGGACGGGGATCAGAATATAGATGGAATGGTGAATAAAGGAAGAGAGATATACAGATGAGGGCATACCCTTGAAGTTCAAAACGCCATAAGTGGCAGGATATTGTGAAGGAAGTGGGGGAGTGAGTGGCAAAAAACTGAGTATGTATAGAGTCAGGGAGCTACCGGATAGCAATGATCATGAGGACAGAATTGGGGAGTGAGGGCTAGGGGCTTTCCCTGTCTTCCTATCCTTAATTGCCTTACCTGTTATGCTGCTATCAATTCTGATGGCTGGTCTTTCAATTGGTTCGATATTTGGTAGACTCTCCTTCTCCCATTCATTTTCCACATTTAGTAACTTTTCATAGTGACACTTCCATGCATCTTTCTTCTCTGAGTCACTAAGTGCAAGCATACCATTATCCATTTGTACACATTTCTCACCTGCTACATTTCTATATTCTCTGATACACTGTTTTGCAATCCTGAACACGTCACACCTCTGATCCTCACATTGTAGAACATTTGCAAATCTCTTACCTTCAGCTTCTCCTTTAGCTATGTATACCTGATGCCTAGCTGCCCTTTTGGCTACCTGATATAATTCTCTGCTTCCATCATTTTTCCAGGCCTGTCTTGCTTTTATAGCACTATCAACCTCCTTGCTCCACCACCATATCACCCTTCATCTAGCTAGGACACTGCACCAACCACAGATTTCGTCCATAGCCCACAGGAACTTCCAATTGTCCTCTAAGCTATATGTCCGCAACTCATCCTCTCTTTCATCAGAAGCTTCCATTAGTAAATCTCTAAATTTTCTTGTTTGCTGGGTCTTTGAGCTTCCATAGTCTTCTTTTCCAGATTGGTTTATTTCTCCGAGTCTTTCTAGCTCTAATTCTGAAGTCACTAACTAGTAACCTATGTTGGGAAAGACTTCACATTTTTAAGCATCCATCTATCATTGCCTGGTGAGTGGGTAGTAAATCTGGCTTATGTGCTTACCAGACTGATAAGTGATTAGGTGGCTGGTTGGTTTATTTGAAGTTAGTGTTGCAGATTATTTGCATCACAGGACTCCGGCAGTCTTGTTCCCTTCTCATTTCTAGGTCCAAAACCATAGCCCCCATGCACTCCCTGGAATCCATGGGGGTGCTGTTCAACATGTCCATTGAAGTCACTAGCCACAATAACAAAGTCTCTGTCATTTGTTGTTGGGATGGTCTGCAAAAGGATCTCATAGAATTGGTCCTTCTGCTCATCAATCAACCCAGACTGAGGAGCATAGGCAAAGATAAATATAACTTAATTTACCCATGATAAGTCTCATCTTAATTACCCTAGTACATACTCTGACTACTTCAATTACCTTATCTGCCCACTTTTCTGCTAAAAGTATGCCTACTCCACCCACTCCCTCCTTCCTGCCGACCCAGAAGAATTTGAATCTGTTTCTTACCCACGAAGAATCTAGCTAAAGTTCCCCTCCATCTTACTTCTTGCACACCACACCAATATGGCGTTCCTCCAACATTTCAATAATCTCCCCACTCCTTCCTTTCATTGTGTCAACATTGATGGCAGTGGCCCTGAGACTGAGTATTTGGGAGTGGTGGTGATAAGGTAGTTGTGGAAATTTTGTCCTTACCTGAAATGAAGATCTGCAGAAACACTTGCCAGCTAGCATAGAGCTTTGATACATAGTTTATTCAGTGAATTACAATGTGAATGTTTGTGTATCTCCTTGCCTTGAGCAATAGTTGTAAACAAGTGTCATCATCATGGAGCAGTACCTTTTGTTTCCAATCAGCTGTGAACATGTCCAGTCTTGAGGAAGTATTACCTTGCTTTGATACAGATGAGTTTGACAACAGGAAGGGCATCCAGCCTTAAAGAATCTGCCTCAATGAATTTCTGACCTATGCTAGTATGGACAATTGCCATATTATGCTGAAGATCATGTTTGCTGCACTAATCTTAGTATGATATATATTATCTCTGAACTTTCTATTGTAGATCTTGTTCTGTCTTAAAAGTAGACAGCCTAAAAGGAGATTTATTCTCTTTCTCAGTGATATTTTAGGGTTTCCATTGGTGTTTTGTCAGAGAATAATCCTATGATCAAAAGTCTTTTATCTAAGACCATCCAGTATTTTTGGACATTCAGGACTACATTATCTAGAGTATCCTACAAGTATATACATCTGTAAAAGCAATCAGTCCAACAATATGCATCAACAACTTTGTCTTCATCATTTTACATGCAAATTTTGATGTTGACATGAATTGGGCAGGTTTACTGAGATGGTGCTTTATGATTGGATGCTCTTCCTGTTGCTATGAAGTCAGTTTTTTCATATGGTTAGAGATGATGAATGACCAAGACTATAACAGATATGTATTTAATCAAATCCTAAGAAACATAAAAGAAAGTCAAGCAGGAAGGTTTGGACAGACAGATAAAATTATTATAATAGTTCTTACTCACTTCCAGTTCTGACCACACTTAGGAAAACTATCATGAATGATGGAAGGATGATAAGTGGTAAAATGCCAATTGATTATCACTAAAGCAGCATTTTACTAACAATGGTTAAGAGAGAATGGTATATGTTCTTACTTGATTCTGTATTATATAAAGCTATATTTTTCTAAGCAAGTATACTAATGCATCTAGCTGTAGGTTTGTATCTCAGGTAATCAAGAGTCTTGTACCTTATTCGTCCATATATGACACTTCTGCCAGTATTTAAACTTTTGTTTAAGTATGAAGCTCTTTCAGTAAGGAGTAAGATTATACATGAAAACCACAACCTTCAGTATTTACTGGTTATTATTTTATCTATGTTAATACATATGGTTGAGTGTCTAACTTAGAAATACAACAGTGGACAGGATTCATTTCAAACCATGGTACCAGTTTTGTGCTGTATCTTCGGTAAAAACATCTCAATAGCTGTAAACAGACACCAAAAAAGGCATCATTGAAATGATATGTCTTGTTACAGTGTATCCAGTTTTTTCCCCCCCATGAAGTGTAAAAGAAAAGTGCATCTATCAAGGATGAAATGTTTCAACATTGTGATAGCTGGGATGAACTCTAATTTAATTCATATGTCATGAAAGAAACCTTTTAAAGTATAGGGAACAAACAGATCTGTAGATTTGGATTAGATTCAATTTATAGTCTCCTTTACCGCTTTTATTATCATATTTTTGTTAAAATATGCTCTCTGTTTCCATCAATTTTGAAATAATGAAGAATTAAAAAAAAAAAAACAACTATCATTTTAAAGCTTGTGTTTGGAACATAAATAGTGCATTTTAAAAGAGGAGATTTGTATGATGGAACCAAGGGCAGTCTCAGGTGTCTTGATATCAAAAGGATTAACAGACCAAAGCTCATATAAGCACCCAATGATATTCTTAACATTCCTTCCTATTTTATCTGTTCATTAGATCATTAAAAAAATAGAATGAACTAAAAGGCTGTTAATCTTGTACCTATGTAAAATATCAATATACTATATCAACAAAATGAGGTACTATGAAAATATATTTTAATAATAAAGCTATTTTCAATAATCTGTTGTGGTATTTAAAAAATACTTGTTTTTTTCTGTCAGTTATGTTACTTTTATAAAACAAAAAAAAATCTTTTTTCCAATATATTTATACTCCAATTGTAAAATCAGTTTCAGCTTTTTCTTTTAGTTCATTGATTTGTTGCCAAAGACTTGAAGTGCTGCCACAGAAAGAGTCACTTCTTCCAATAGAGCATGTGTCAGCTAAATGGTCATCTGTAGAATCAAAGTCATCAAAGCTTGCTAAAGAATCAGTCCAACAGAAAGTTGATGAACATTCAGAATTACTTTCTGAATGCCTGTCTTGAAGAGTAAATTTATAGTCCTGTATAGCATCACTCAGGCTCCAAAGTTGACATAAAAGGTTCAAATCCAAATGGCGAAGGCAAGCCTGGAAAAGATTAATAAATTGTTTTCTTTAGATATTGACTAGTAATTGAAATAATTTCTCAAACAAAAAGTTTTTGACCATTTTCACTGCCTCAGTCCCAAATATAAAGAAAAAGAGCAAGTCAGCCATACCAATAATTGTTTCTAATTTAGGTACAAGCTTAGTAATTTTGTGGTGAAGGGGTTAGTTGATTATATTAATGCTGGCGCTTCAATGGTACTTTATTTCATCAACTCCAGAGGGATGAAAGACAAAGTTGATCTCAATGTGATTTGAATGCAGGAGCCAGAATGAATGTCATAAAGCACTTTTCTGATGCTGTAGCAATTTGATCAATCCACTGAGAGTTTCTCTAGATGTGACAAAAGCATTAGTGCACAAGGTGAAAGAAGCCAATTGGTAAGTCAAACCTGGTCAAATGATATTCATACAAAAACTATTATATATTAGTTGGAGTGATGTCCTCATTTTGATTGTTGGTTTCACTACTAAGTAGTGAAAGCAACAATCTAGGTGGGAACATCACTCTGACAAATACACAATATATAAATTCCTCATCTCAGAAATATAGAATTTTAAAAACTTAGCCTGTACAAAACTAAAAATTTTTGGTGATAGCCCAATCAGTTGTATTAGTCCAGTACTTGACTTTTACTTCATTTATTTGAATGGAAAAAAGCAAAATCAATAATAGCAAGATTTGAACTCACAAACAAAAGGAAGTAACTAAATACCTTAAGTGGCTTGAATTTAGATGAATAAGGGGTGATATGTTGAATGACACAAAAATTCAACTGAAACTTCTTTCTGGTTTTCTTTCTCTAAATATGAGCAAAATTTCACTTAACTGACAATATTTTATGCGTCATTCAGTAAATCATAACTTAAATTTAAGCCATTGATAACATGAGTTATTTCCCTTAGCTTATTTTTAATTATGTAAATTACTACTGGCTTAAATTCTTTGGAATTCTTTAATTTCTTGAAATTATCTCCCCTTTTCTTTGGGAGTCACTAACAGTTACTGTTAGCTTTTCATTTTTTTTTGAGAAACTAAATCAGATTTTATGCATGCATTAGTGAGTACATCACATCTTGGCTTTAGTAACTAAATACCTAAAGATATTTTGTTCCTACTGTCCCTATATTACAAGAAATTGCTGAATGAGAGGAAAGAGAGAGAGAGAGAAAGTCTAATCTAAGTAGGCCAACAGAGGGAACAAATATTGAAGATGACAAATATATTGTCAAAAGTGCAATCAAGGATATGAAAGCAGAGAAACGAAACAAGCTGTACTATCAGATAGTTGCTGAAATGCTGAAAACATCCAGAGAAGTAGAATATATATTAATCCATCTCATAGTCAATATAGTGTTATGAAAGTTGGTTCTCTTATTGAACTCATCAATATCTTTTCATTGAATGTATGTCTGATGTTTGCCCTTGTATCTAGTATTGTTGCCATATCTGGGCTAGTATCTCTACTGATGTTCTACTAAAGTTTCTCCTCTTAAGGTGATTTATCTTTCCATTGTTGTTTTCTTTTCGAAGCGTAAGTTTCTACTCCAATAGTTCTTTTCCTTCAACAAGTTCTCTAGCTTCTTGTTTTTCCAGATATAATTTGAATTCTTTTAAATCATATGTTGATTATTACATGATTAGAGCAACTTCTCACTAGAGACCCATTTTGTATAATTCTGAACACACTACACGATTGCTTAAATCTGCTTTATTGCTGACTTCTTGCTACCTTGAGAGAAACTTTAAAAAAAAAAAAAATCATAACAGGTAGAACAAGCATAGCAATATTATCATCAACTGCTGTAAGGGAAAATAAGATACCCTATAGAGAAATTAACTTCAGAGGTATGCAACTGATGCACTAAGTTATGAAAGCAATAGAAAGAGTTACAGCTAAAAATAATTTATCAATGATGGTAATGTGGTTGAAACTCAATGGGATATCAAGTCTAATCATCTTACTATCTTAATAATTTTCATAATAATAGTTATGACTTCCTGATAAGAAAGGAAGCCTTAAAGTAATAAGGGATAGGAAAGAGTATCTAAGACATCTACAAAGAAATTTAATAATTTCTTCAAGAACATAACCATTATACTTTGTTTCCAGTTGATAGTTAACTTTGCTCAGATCTCATCTCATCTTTAGTTGGGGCATTTTTGGACAGGCATTGAGACTTCAAACATTATGGAGACAGTATGGTGTCCATGGTGTTTTGGTAACTTTGAATAAATCAAATGCAATCATCGCTATTTTTATGTCCACTTTGCATACTGGTTTAGGTTGGATGGTTATACAGGATCTAACAAGCTAGAGGACCACTTCTTGCTGGATGCCTTTTTTTTAACAACAATCACTTTATAGACTGTATTGAGTTCTTCCTTTCATGGCAGCAGCACCAGTGAAGTTGCTTCATAAATCACAAGACTAAAGACACCTTGTCTGAGAAGGAGAACAGAAGATAGAGTGGTTGCTTTATGCAGTATGATGAGAGATATAATGGGAGGAGGAGAGACAGGTTTGTTGTGGAGGAGAATCATGGTCACTCTGCAAGAGTGGGGATGGAATGGCTGGAGTGGTGCCACAAAGAGAAATGTAGTAGTGATGAGGTATCCAAACAAACACCCAAGGTAACAAGTTCAAGAAGATGAATAGAAGAGAGCATAGAAACAAAAGAAGCAACAGGGACAGTTATGGTTACAAGAGAGCAAAACAAGGGTGAGAGATGGATATAAGCATGAGGTGTAGGTAGTCAGATGTATATAAGAAGTGAGTGTAGTAAATAGTGAACAAGGGTAGGGGTGACAATAAGTAAATGTAGGGGTGGGAATGACAATTGGAAGTAAATCAGGGGAGAAAGAGCGGTGACTAGCAGCACGATACAGGTGATATGAAACAGCCTGTTAGAACAGGTTCTAATTTTATTACTTACAACGCCTACTGACAATTTATAAAAATATTTAAATCTCTAGCTCAAGCAAGCCTCTACCTCATCAGAAATGTTACAGGACACATCCATTACTTGAACTATATCGAGCAGATTATTTCACATACCTGTCCCATAAAGTGTGCAACAGTGTTTAGTCCCAGGTTAGTGCCTGATTCTGCAGACCTATGATTAAAGTCATTCCATTTAGGATCAGCACATATTTTTGTATATCAGTGTTTACTTTGTCTAATGTATTTTTTAAAATCTAGATGTGATTTGACTGTTATTTATAGCAGGTTGAGCAAAATAGGTCAAGTAAGAGAGAAAGAAAAATTTATGTGCATGCATGCAGTTACATTAGAAAGGCTTCATTGACACACTTTTATTTTCCCCTCCATAATAAATTTGAATTACATGCTAAAATAAAAAGAAGATATGGTCATTAACTTTTATAGATACTTTTATGTCTCATAAGTTTGACTTTATTGTTATTAAATAATCGAGTGAGCTTCTACTAAATAAAATGGTTATGCCTTTCTTATCACTTTATGAAAGATTTCTTATGTTAGATTCTTTTAGATTTGATCTTAGCTAATTCCTTTCTCAGCCATAATCATCATCATCATTTAACATACTGGCATGGATCAGATGGTTTGACAGAGTCTGACAAACATAAGGACAGGCTGTTAGATAAAGGTAACAGGTGCTGGGTAGCAACAGATGTAATTTGGGAGAGAGTGTGTTGTGAGTGATGAAGAAATGGGAGTCCTGGAACAGAGATGTAAGGTAATGGGTGATAATGTGTGCTTGGTGGAGAGCAGTATACATGCACATGTTACAGTTTCTTAACCACTACTCTTATGTTAGGGTGCATTTTTCTATGGGTGAGCTGGTCCTCTGTTGACTGCATACTGCTAATCATTCCTGCCTCATAATTCAAATTAAAAATATTTTCCAATAACATAGATTACAACAACTCAAGTCATCTGTCCTACATAATATTTCAAACAAACAGTTGAAGGTTATTATTTCATTGACTGATCAAGTGAATATGAGATAAAAAGGATCCCATAGTTAACACCCAAGATGGCAGTTCTATAAATTATGTGATACACATATATATACACACATATATATACATGTATGTATATATACATATATGTATATAAATATATAATTTAGAGAAAAGAACCAAAATTCATGAACTCATCCATGAAAATCCACAGTCACATATAAAAAAATTTAATAAGTAAATACACTAAAAAGAACTATAATAAAATACAAAGTAATAATCATTAAAATAAGTATGTATATATATATATATATATATATATATATATATGTGTGTGTGTGTGTGTGTGTAAGGTATGTATTGGTGAACTGCTAGAGAAAGAAAATTATGTCAGGAACTTTAATCTTAAATACATAATATTTGTTAGGGAGAGTGTCTGTAGAAAAGATCTATCCCATAGCATTTGTAGGTCCCCCAAAAGAAGTTTAACCCTTTAGCATTCAGATTACTCTGTCAAATGTAATGCTTATTAATTCAAATTCTTTTGAATTAATTATGCATTATCTTGTCACTTCAAGATTTTAATGTAATTGTTTACTTTTACAATGACATTGTGTAATAAGTGATGGCGGTGGGGGGCAGATCTGGCTAGTTTGAACAAAAAAAAAACAAAAAACAGGTAAGATATTTTAGCTGAAAATGGCTGATTTAAATGCTAAATGGTTAAGGTTACAACTGTAAATTTTACTAACTTCATGTCTAGACATATATTGTCAGAAATTAACCAAACATGTTATCAACATGTAACAAAATATGGCAAGAAGCTAATTTGATTTTTCTATACACAGCTATTTACAATTGAGAATGCAACAATTTTAATTACCACAGCTGAAATAAGACATACATACACTTCCCACACAATACTGAGTAGCTTTTTAGTATGTAAGGCAGAGAGAGAGAGAGAGAGAGAGAGAGAGAGAAAGTAGAGAAGGCAAGAGGTAGATATGTGCTTATATAAATTAATTGAAAAAGAAATTGAAAGAAAAGATGTTTTGTTGATAAATATTAAATAAAGATTGTTTAAAGGAAATCTAATCAACAGTATAGAAAGATATGGTACTTAAAATGGTTATAACTCAAATTTCACAAAAAACAGATATTGTTCCCATAGCATTTCTGGTGTTGGGTCACCTGAATTTCTTTTACCAATTTTATCCGGTCTTCTCAGCCTTGGACTACTCGTTATAAAAGTAAATATTGGTGTAGTTTCTAATCACTGGATTTGGTAAACCTGATGGTACCCATCTCTTCAGCACATGGGCGCCATTGGTTTTCAAGGAGTTCAATTACTTTTGGCAGGATCTGATTTCCAAGCTTAATAAAAAAGCAGTTTAGTGACCAACCACTCGATCATGAGCAGTTAGTACCGAATTACATGGATCAGTGGCTGATTTCCATCAGCCTATTGACAGAAATGATTCTGATCTGACAAGAATACAGATCTTAATACATAAAGAAGTATGACAATAATATTAAAGTATGATGGGGTGCTGAAAGTTCCTGGCTTTGGGTAAAAAAAAATACAAGAGGATCAGTTAATTACAATTTTATTCAACATATTCCCACTCAGATTCACATGCTTATTGCAGCAGTCCTTCAGGTTTTCTAAGCCCTATAAAAATATTCAGAAGGGTAGGCTTCCAACCAAGCCTTTTGTGATACCCTTAAAGCCAGAAACTTTTCAGTACCCCCGCATAAATAATATTCAGTTGGAAATGTAAAAATTTCAAATTATAAAGCAAATGTTGTTTACAGGGTAATTAGAAATGATCCTTAATATAGTTACCATATGTCAATAGTGTAAACAAGTTACCATTTCATATGCCATACAACAAAACAATCACATTATTTTAAAAAGAACAGTGATTCTGAACAAGTTATAAAATACATGCACAGACAAAATAATTCCAATTCATTCTGTAAATTGGTTGGCATTAGAAAGAGTATCTACTAAAGAAACCATGCAAAAACTAAAACATTAGAAGACAGCACAGTTATCTATCTTGCCAGATCTTGCTGAGTTGGCCAACCCATGCCAACATGAAATGTAGATGTAAAATTATAAATATTAAGAAAAACTAAAATGGATAGCAAATAGCAAATCAAAGGTTAAGATGTTTTATCATTGTGGTTGTTTTAATTAATTTTGAAAATAATGAAGGATTTAGTAAAATAATTGTCATTATTAAGCAGTTGTTGGGAAGCTTTTAATTTAGGTCACTTGAAAACAAAAAAAGCTTGTATCATAGAATTAAGGGCTGTTGAAGGCAAGTTATTAGCATAAGGGTGAATTGATTTCAGGGATGTGCTTGGCAAGTGAGTTGAAACTGAAACAATTTTGTGACTTCTTCAACTAAACACAAAGGAAAGTGGATGGGATGGAGTGGTTAATTGATGATACAAATCCTGAAGTCATATTTAAATAGACAAAATTAAATACAATAAATTAATTACTCTAAATCTATTATTCTTACATCTTGTCATCCTATTTTCCTAAATTAACATTTGAAAAGAACTAAATAACTTCTCAATAAACAATACCAAATTGAATTTGGCATAGTATAATTTCTGACAAAAATTTTAACTTACCATTTCTGAACGCAAGCGTACCAAAGCTAGATTCAATTTACAAAACGAGGAATTCCTCCAGTGTTTTTGATCCAGATCATTGTCCTCTGGTGAAACATCAAAGTGTGAAAGTATTTTTTCTTTACATAAGTTTTCAAGCTTCTCTCTGGGAATTCTTTCACTTTCTTGCTGGTAACTAGTTACATTGTTATTATTCATGGTATCTGTATCTACAAGTCTAGAAATATAAAACAATAGAAACCAATGTTCACGAAGGCACAAAAAGTTAAACTAAAAGTCTTTATTCACAAAAATATTTTACATGATTGTGAGACTCCACAATGCTTTACCTATTTTCATGTCTCATCTCCTCTATATCAAATGCCAAACTACCATATGCAATAGTTTGTTGGTACCATTAAGGTAGAAGCTCTATTTCAAGGGATCAAAACTGTCAGAATCCTTAGTGGGATAACTAATGAAGGTTCAATTTTCATTTGTTTTGTCTTCTACATCTTTTTACTATTTGTGCCAATTCTTTACATTCATGATTGCTAATATACAGAGCCAAGTTTTCTTGGTCCCCCCCCCCCACCACTCTCTCTGTGTTTGTTTGTTTGTTTCATAAATGCTTGGCAAGGATTTAAACTGGGGATGTGTTAAATATTGCTTAAAAGGATACTATATACTATATTTCCACCATCAACATTTACAGGTCTATTTATCCATGGAGTGGAAGTATCAGCTGTACAATATAATACAACTCATTATTTCTCTATAAGGCTTAAGACCTCACCTTAGTATGTCTTCCATAGTATTCCTCCTCTTCAAGCAGATACCCTTTACTGACAACATTTTCCATTTATATGTCTATACAAGAACATTCATCTCTTCAGAAGATATTAACCTATGCTTTTAATGTCTAGCTCATAACTTAATGTACCTACCTTTCTGATGCAAGTTAATTTTACATATCTAATTTCACCTGTTTCATATCTGACCAGCTTCTACAAGTCTTCAATTACATAGCATCAAACTTTTAACACCTACTTTAGAGTCTACCTTTTCTTATCATTAGTAGTTCGCTGAACTTCTTCCACTGTTTTAGCTTTTTCCAACACAAATTAGATCCGCTAGAGAGCAGTAACTATCAACTCTAACAAGTGAGCTAAGTACTCCTGTACGAGAAGTTCTAATTCTTTCAGTTTGTCAGAGATTCACTGAATCTGTTGTATAATCATAACCATATAAATTAACTACCTACTCATTTTCTATATATCAAATAAGGTCACTTGTTAGAAGGTGCTGAGATTTGTGCTGTGACTGACAAACTATTTGTCAGTTAATTATTTAATCTTTTGGAATCAACCAAAATGCCAATTTCGGCTGATTTTAAGGAATTAATCAGTTTGTTTAATCCTTTGTTAGTCAGGTTAGTCATCTTTAGACATCTCCAACAAATTCTGCAATAGAACCCAGGTCATCAGCATCTGAAAGTTCCTAAGGACAGAAGTCTGGCAAACATCTACCTGAATATT